>NC_051154.1:200222552-200280052 GCF_013339745.2 Dermacentor silvarum | reverse complement strand
TGCATTCTGTCTACACTCCCAACATCCCCGTAACGATATTAAGTGAGGAGGTAGAAAGTAACTAGTTTATTGCGCGAAACAGTTTGCTCACAGCGTCGAAGAAAAAAAATGCATTTGAGGCTACATTTAGATATCCACGCTGGACAAGCAGGGTACTTGAACTGTCGGGTAGAAAATTAACACGGAGTATAAATCCTTGAGCAGAAAAAATTTTTGCGCAGTGTGCTGTCACTCTGCCACATTTCAATTTAATTTTGACACTCGAAGAAATAAGCTTGAGGCAAACAAAAATATATCGTACCGAAATGTTCCAGTTGTCTTATATGACCTGATGCTCAAGGTTTAGCCCCTTTTTGTTAACCGATGGGTTTTCCTTTCATTTTGTGCCACGACCTGCGTTGATCCCAAGGAGTGATCTGGTTGGAGGTAAACCAAACAGAAAATAAACTTCAAGTAAAAGATTTTATATTTGGGAAAGAAGCTGTAATATGCTAAAATATTAAGCTCTCACATAGCAAACCCGATTAAAGTGAACAATGGGCATGCAGGGCGTGTATCTGCACGCTTCATGTGTAAAGAGTAGAAAGTTGATACCGTGAAGAAGGCGCTGACTTATTTTTCAATAAACTTGTTACACTACACTCTTGGTTAAGCTACAGTGAGAGACGTACGTACTTTACTTCCCATTAATAAAGACAAGATCGGTTAAACGGAATTTCCGATATGGTGATATGGTGGACGAAATTCTAAGTTCCAATGAGGTAACTAAACCTCAAAGCACGCACAGATTTTGGGGCGTAGCCCCTTTTATCATTCTACCAAAACCTCCGAATTGTTCAAATCTAAACAACTATATATTCCCAAGGCTCGGTTCTGGAATTCGAAAAATATGACCCGTCAACGCAGCATAAGCCACAATTTTGCGAGACTAGGAAACAGAAGTGCAAGGTACTTTTGTTGAAGAAGGGATCTCGTTACCGAAATGATAAGCAGATCCCGCATGTGTGTCTGTTTGAAACTCCCAATTTTTAATGATGTTCGCTTGCGCGACATGCGCGGCAAATAGAAAAATCCACGCATACATGCCACCGGCTACGCACAGCTGTGCTTAAGGTGAAGAAATGTGGGTAAGCACACGTGCTGGCAAAGATACAGTTATCAATGACCGCAGGTCAGGACAGTTTGAAAAAAAAAAACGAAAAAATAAAAATAAAAAACTTACACAGCTCAAAAACACTTGCGCTACTTTACGACAGCAATCAATAGCATGACATGACAGATAACGTCTCCCTCACAGCCAACGACGTCATCGAGGCACGCAGCACCAGCAGACTGTTTATCGAGCACATGCAGCGCATTACAAATGTAAAGTATTACTTTTAACTCCGCTATCGCCAAGGTTTTCTTAGTAAGCATTACTGTCAAAACACTATCAAACTCACCCAACTGTAGCTGCTCAGCAGACATCAATGAAAGAAAAAGCAGAGGGAGCTTCCGTTCGAGGAATAGTTTTTTAATTCCATCCGTATTGTACTGGAAAGCAGAAAACCGCAAGAAGGACGTGACCATGATGTTGCATGTTTGATTCGACGGGCGGAATCTGAATGTCACATGTAGCGGACATAAGGCTTTTTTGATAGTCCCCTGGAGGACGTCTGCATAGATATGCTAATGGTGCAATCTAAAAGGACATGTTCGATTGTTCCCGAGCTCCCGCTGGAACGACAGTGTGTACATAGAAGTGGGAAAATGTTTTATTCACACATTCTGGAATTTGCAAGCAGCATGGCCGAATCCAACTGAAACAAAAATTCCATATATTGCTGCTACCGGGAAGCGGAATGACGTATATAGACTGTGGCAGGTGGAATAGAACTATCACTCATCCCAGGTCAGTGTTTGACTGCGTAGACTCTCTTTCGGCTTTCATTTCTTTTCTGTGGGTGAACTTCCGCGCTGACGATATATACATCATTGCTTACAGTAGCTATCATTAACATGCTAGGCATGCTGCCAGGCAAACCTCTCCAGGATACATTAGCTCCCTCTCTCTCTCTCTTTCTCTCTCGCGTAATATTTGTTCTAAACAGGCAAGCGTTAAGACACAGAATGTGTCGTGGTTACCTCGTAGACATTGCACATGCCTTGAAAGCAGAGGTCTGCGCGCCGTGCGCAAGACACGTCATAGCGAGGGGCCACGTGATAACATATAATCGTTGGAGAGGTGGGCACGGTCCTGTTTATTAAGACAGAGAAGCCCTAGAAGCGACTTTTCATGCTTCTTGGAAGCCGTGGAACTACAATATTGATGGTTTTTTTCTCCAAACTGAAGCAGTAATTAGAACCTTTAAGCTCTGAAATTCGTACGCTGCACACACCACTTTTCTTTGGCGTATTAATTAAATATACAAGCAATGCACAAGCTGTTTTCCATCTGACCGCGTTTTAGATCGGCAGTTAAACCCATCAGTCTGCATAATACAACCGACGGTGACCTAAGACCGCAGCGACAGCTAAAATAGCCATCCCGAGTTCTTTATCTCCCTAAAGGCTTATTCCCACTGGCCGCTGCCGCCGCGGATGGCGGTGACAGATCCGCAAGATATGCTACACAATAAATGCAACGGCAGCCTCTTTTCGCCCACTACGCCCGAAAGCCCAAATGGTCCTCCCAACAACGCATTGAGAGTATTCCCTTCACGCGTGAAGCGTCCGTTTGGGTTCCTTGCTTATTCGTCGCAGATGAGATCTTCTTTCCTGTATTTGCCCTAGCGTCGTGCGCATGCGTGAGTTGCGAGAGAGACTTCTGGGGACTTTCACTAGTTGAATCCTGCCGTTCCCTAGGTATACAGTACTACTGAGGAATACGCGCCTCGCTCTGTTTCTCCCTATAGAAGATCTGCACTACGCGACAGCTGATAAAAAATTTAATTATGGGGTTTTACGTGCCAAAACCACAATCTGATTATGAGGCACGATGTAGTGGGGTCTTCGCAATAATTTGGACCACTGGTCTTCTTTAACGTTCCCCTAAATCTAAGTACACGGGTGTTTCCGCATTTCGCCCCCATCGAAATGCGACCGCCGTGGCCGGGATTTGATCCCGCGACCTCGTGTTTAGCAGCCCAACACCATAACCACGGCGGGTGACCGCGGATAAATACTTCAAAATAAGCGCTTCCCCCGTTTGGACTTTTTCTTTAAATTACATACCGGCACATTTCCAGTCAGAACTTGGCTATGTGATAAAGGGTTCATTGTGGCATAGGCAGTAAATTGCACCATCTGCAAAAAACCGGGAACAATAGAACACGCATTCAGAGGTTGGTGGGATGCAATATTTCATTTGGACCTACTTCAGCGCACGCTTAAAGAAGAACTTCCCATAACACCGCACGGAATTCGATGCTCAAGGGTAGACAACCAGGACGGCGTTCCCTACGACATTGGCATGGTGCTTGTGGCCTTCACAGCCTTTGGAAAACAAGGATGGGAGTAAGTCATGCTGACGTTAACGCACGTTCTGTAAGAGAAAACTTTATTGAAAAACGTTGCGTACATCCGTGACGCCTGCAGAGCTCACTCTGAGCCGCCACACGGGCTCGCCGTATAAGCTGAAGTTGTATGTTTGAGGAAGTTTTAACTACCGCTATATGTTTACAATAATCATGTGGGCATGATTGTTTAAAGGTACCCTGAAACAATTTTGAACATAATAAGAAAACGTTGCCGATATGTTAACGAGGCTCCTGTGAAAATGTCAGCCAAATATTCTCGAACTGCATACAGCAGGGAATTTACAATCTCGTATCAAAAGCAGTGAAATATCGCTTGCTCTCGCTTCCGCAATGCCGTCATACAGCGTCATTGCAAGCAGCTGGACCGCAACACCTATTGGCTCATTTCGTGATCGCAAGAACATTCGCACTAATATTATTATTGCTAATTCGTGTTAAATAAATGAAAAATATACCTGTCTGCGATTTTTAAAAGACCGAAAAACCATTTCATATTAGCGCTGATGGTCTAAACAATACGAAACCCGCCGTGGTTGCTTAGTCGTTATGGGGTTGGGCTGCTAAGCACGAGGTCGCGGGATTGAAACCCGGCCACGGCGGCCGCATTTCTATGGGGCGAAATGCAGAAAACACGTACGCATGTACTTATATTTAAGTGCAGGTTAAAAAACCCCAGGTGGTTCAAATTGATCCGGAGTCCCCCACTACGGCTAACTCATAATCAGATGGCGGTTTTGGCACATAAAACCCCATGATCTAATCTAATCTAAACAATACAATTGCGTGTTTCTGCGTCTGCTGCGCGTGGCTTGCGAGGTGGAAAGAGTTGCACAGATATCGCGGGTCGCCACTGGGTGCCTTCTCGCCGCCGAGACGTTCAACATTTCTAAGGGGCCAGCGGCGCATTGCTCCCTTGCACCCCCTTGTCGTCTCCCATGTGTAGCTTCCAGAGGGCGTAGGTAAATGCCATTTTAGCGGCCGCAGGCTAATGAATAATGACACGTTAGTGCAGCGAATAAGCTTTATTTTGAAATGTTCATTTGAAGGTTATACTACATATCGATTCGTGGCTGGGCGGCACATGCGCAGAGCGTGCGCATGCGACACGCACTCTACCCGTCGCCAACAATCCTGGCACTGGCAGAGCGCCGAAAGTGCAATGCGAAGCGGAAAACTTATGTTACGTGCGCCCCAGTAATACTAGCCAACATCTGACGACAAAAAAAAAATTAGCGTAGCTTGCACTGGAGGCGCAAAGCTAAAGAGACAGCGAAGCTGATGGGCACCTAGCTAGTCCTGGCATTTGGGCTAGGCTAAGCACTACCACGTCATCCCCAGCATTTTCCGAAATTTATTGATGATTGATTGATTACCGATTAGATATTGATTGGCTATCGATTGGCTATCGATGAATCACTAAGCTTAAGTAGTCCCAACCATGCATAGCTAGACTTAGCCAGGCTCAGCTTCTCTAGTTCACAGGGGTATGTGCCATTGCGCTTCGACCCTTTCTGCACTACCGCCAGGATCGGCGCACATTTTTTCCGACGCGTTACGGACTTACGGCTGGCTTAAACAGCTCCGCTGTTAAAAGAAAAACTGGCGATTCGTTATTACGGACTATGTATCGGCTGCTGTGACCACGTGTGGAGGGAAAATTAAGCGGGGCTTAAAACGGGAGCAAAGCGCGTCGTGCTCCGCAGTACCGGCCAAGGCACAATCAGAAGCACGATTTCCCAGCAAAATGTTCCCAGATATATATCTGGGAACTTTCTGGCTCGGGCAAATACGAGAAGAAATCCCTTTATCCGCAGTCGCACTCGGGCTTTTGCCAGGGAGGGTGCTGCGTCACGTGACAACGGCGACCACTCCTCCTCTCCGTCAGTCGGAGAAACGTCACGTTTGCAGGTGTCATCGGGTATGGAGCTTGAACGACATTCAGGTTTTATTAGTGCATACATAAATGAGCGCGACGGGCACAACACAAGCCATGTGCGTTGTCCTTGCAGGTGCCTGGCGATCTGCTATCCGCTCAAGTGCCAGTTGTCGACGCGAAGCGTGCGCAAGATACTTCTGGTTATCTGGACCTTCTCGGTGGCCATCACGTTCCCATGGGCCCTTTACTTCACGCTGCAGCCCATCCACCCCAGCATACCAGGCGTCACGCTGTGCGTCGAGCAGTGGCCGGACGAGCGCTCCTCAACGCTGTACTTTATCCTAGCGCACCTTGTGCTTTGCTACATCTTCCCATTGCTGCTCATCGTCGTCTGCTACGGCTGTATTTGGGTCAAGGTATGCCCTTTTCAGTTGCTTATGTCAGATAGTCAAAATCTTGCACGCGGATATGTGCTCAAGTAACCATATCTTTCTCTCTAACCTTGCTATTCCATCGTCCACCCTCCCCTGTGTAGGGGAGACAACCCTAAGGCTTTCCGGTTTGCTACCGTTCCTATCTTCATATTTTCTCTCTCTGTCACAACCATCGGTTCTTTGGAGTGTTTTAAAATGATAAAAAACGCACTAAAGGAGCTCACAAAGGCTAGCGAAAAAACTCGCACAATAATGTTCCAATGGATACCTGGCCACTGTAATATCCCTGGGAATGTTGCAGCAGACATGGCTGCTAGACAAGCGCATATTAATACCGGCACATACGGTCTCCCTCTAACGCAAGGAGAATTGCGGCACAAACAAAGACAGATCTCAGTCCGTGGTTGCAAAGCGACATGGTTTGATCAGAACTCGAAATCTTCAGATTTATTTTACATTGACCCTGCGCTTCAATTCAAAATCCCGTCCACATTGAATACAACCAGAGCCTTTGAAACACTCATTCACCGTCTGCGGCTCGGTAGCGCGTACACAAAACATTTTCTACAAAAAATTTGAAGAGCTGATAGTCCGGAATGTACTTGTGGCCACGCGGATGAGGATGTGCAGCATCTTCTGTTAGAATGTCCGCGACACGATATACACAGACAACGTTTAGCACGTGATTTAAAGACATTAGACCGCAGGCCCTTCAGCCTCAGGAAGATATTAGGTCCTTGGCCAACATATTCGTTGCAAAGACGAGCGTTAATGGCCCTTCAAAGATTTCTAAAAGCGAGCAATATTCTCGGAAACTATTGAAAAGAGTGTTTATCTGTGATAAACTCACTCTATGGTCAATTCGACACCTGGGTTCATGTACTTTAATTTGAATCGAATCCATGCTATCTTATGTGCCGTGATTTTAGTATAGTTGCGTGACCGGACTTTGTGTTTACTTTATTGCACCTATGTGACTGAACTTTGTGTGCCGTTTTTCTGAGTTGACTTTCAGTTTTAGTGTGGCATTAGTGTACTTATGTGACTGGATTTTGTGCTTAACTTAATGCGCCTTTGTGACTGAACTTTGTGTTGCTGTGTTTCTGAGTTGACTTTCAGTATTAGTGTGGTATTAGTGTACTTATGTGACTGGACTTTTTGTTATTGTGATTTGGAGTGGACATTTAATTTTATTGCGTGTAGGTTAATTCTTTTTTTTTTCTTTCATGCCTCTATGTGAAAAGGAATAGCCGGCGCCAATTAAAGGCGTCAACATCTCCTAAATACCATATAATTAAAAAAAACGCAGACTCAGCTACTTATTTCATCGAATTGCGTGAATGGCCTAGTAGTTCAGCGTGCATTACAACAAATGCGTGGTGAGACACTCTTGGAATCGACTATTTGCCTCGACGAACGGATGGGAATTCCAGTTTAAATGACTAGGCGTCATTAACTTTGACATATTTATAAATTCTGTTTACTCATTTCGTCTCTTTCCTTGTGCACAACGGCTCCACGCAACAATTAAGCCCTCTGTTGGTTAATTATTTTCTTTAACCTCATGGCTCGTTAAATATGACAGGTCTGTTAAATATTCTGTTCCACACGTTTATGTTACTAAGACTGCCGGCTATTCAGGTTATGTCTACTGGCTCTGAAGCCCAGGAGGCAGTTCATATGTAGCTTAGCAGAAATCGTAAATTCCGAGCAACTTTTGGTGTACCCGTCTCTAAAGCCTCTTAAGCGTGCCTCGGCGTTCCAATTAAGATCGTCATCATCTGTAAGAGGCACGCTTTTGGGAAAGTATTAACTGCAACGCCAATCTATTTATATCTAATTTTAAGGCCGCGTATCTCGAAAGTAGGGTTGTCTTAGAATTTCTGCTAGGACTAGCCACTCCTCATGCTGAGGTTACCACTCCTCGGCTTCAATATGTGCCCTAAAGTCAATAATTAAAAATGTTTATTCGCATTTTAGTTAAGTGGCTAAAATATGGTTACCATTTTTCTTGATGCTTTTGTCCGCCTAGCCGCGTAGCCTGTCTGCACGAACAGCAATAACCTTGATATGTTTCTTTCTTAACTTTTCCCATAGAAAGCAACACCTATTATATGTAACTTCTTTAACCTTGGGAGGAAGGCAAGGACAGTGGAGCGAGTGATCGAGAGCGAAATCACAACAGTACCGTTAATACACCGAAAGACAGTATCGATTATGGATGACACAGGTAGATGTGTTCACTTGAGATGAAGGGAACAAATGGACTTTCGCAGGCTAAGTAATGCGTAGAACATATAAATGTTAGCTTCTCACGCTGCGCAATGTGTGCCAGGCCAAAGAACATGCAGTCAAAGGCGGCAGGAAATTCGATCGAACGATGAAAGTAATGCCACCTTCGACACGTCGTTTCAAGGCGCTCCAACAGTGCTACAAAAGTCGTGTAAGACTGCAATTAACCTTCACGACGAGCGTGAGTAGCTCTAGAAATGACTTCGTGCGATTCATGTGAAAAGGCGCCGGTCAATCGACACAGCTAACATATTATTAGTGCTGGCGGCCCAGCCACGGACTAAATCTTCTTACGAAAATAAATATCTGCATTCGGCACCTCTGCGCATTCGATGGGTGCCACGGCGAACAGCGACTGCACGGCGTATCTTTTATACAACGTGCACTACTTTCGGGACGTAACCTTGTCCTGTAAGACTGTGTGGTTCGTTTGACGCTATAGACCGCACAGTGCGTGATGTCTTAGTTTCCTGCTTTTATGGAGATGACTCACAGAAGTTATTCCCTGAGAGCCATGGCGAAGAGCGAATTGGCTGAGAGCACGCGTAAAGGTGCCAAAAATAGAGTAAGCGAGCTAAGCAACCAACAAAGTTGAAAAACAGCACGGTGAGCACGTTACGTATAGTGTTGGCAGCCCCTTTCGCAGCAGAGGCAGATGCGCCGGACTCTGCAAGATGCTGCACTCGGCGTTCCTCTGTGTCGTAAATACCGCCCTCCTGAGGTAGCTAAATTTGACGCTGCTTTCGCGTAGCCGTTCGAGCGGGGCCAAACATGCAATATTTCTTACAGTATGACGGGACCCCGCGGTTATATGAGCCGTGGCTCAGCCAGCTCGGCGGCGCAGACTATTGCAGAATGCTATTTGTTTGGTGTAGCATAAGCAAGCATCAGTGAGCGAATCGTACCAACGATCGAACAGCGAGCTGCCGCAGACTGCTGTCTCGCGCACCTGTCATGGAGCTGACGGAGCGTAACTGCTCCGCTTAGCTCGCGATACGGCAGCCCCCGCGGCTGATGGGCGCTCAGCGATCACTCAGCTCGTTCCCGTTGTCGCGGTGCCGCTTCCCGAGTGGCGTGCGCGGCGCTCGATTACGTTTGCCGCGTTGTTTAGGCTGCGCCCTCGGGCTTAAAGTTTGCGTCAGGGTGTGCGTGTTTTTACGTGTGCCTGCATCGTTGCGCTCCATAACAGACGGTGACTCCTAACTGCGGTACTCGTTAAAAGAAGCAAAGTCGCTCCAACCGATTTTTTGTTCAATGTTAGTGTATCGGCCGCGCCTAATGACTGAAAAGATTCAGGAATAGTAGAGAGTACGTGCATATTTCTTTGGATCCGACGCGAAGTGCTCGTATTTTTGCGTCGGAATACATGCAATGAGAAAGCGAGTGGTATGTGCAATAATCGTTTGGGTCAAATGGATACTTGAACCTTTTAAATTATGGGGTTTTACGTGCCAAAACCACGATCTGATTATGAGGCACGCCGTAGTGGGGGACTCCGGAAATTTGGACCACCTGGGGTTCTTTAACGTGCACCTAAATCTAAGTACACGGGTGTTTTCGCATTTCGCCCCCATCGAAATGCGGCCGCCGTGGCCGGGATTCGATCCCGCGACCTACTTGAACTTTTTGACAACGGATATTTGCAACCCCCGCCCTACCCCTCCAGTACCCCTCCAGCCAAAATTCAGGCCACGGTATTTGGTGGCCAGCGTATACGTTATTTAGAGCTATCATTTGTGAGCGGGACCGTAGGAAAAGGCGGCACATTAGTTGAGACATTGTAAGTTGATTTGGAGTGCACTCAGTATCTTTCGCACGCAGGAGGCGGTGCACATTGCCCTGTAGAAACAGCGCACAAATGATAGACGTCCGACTGGTTTTCTTTTAAACCGATCCGTGAGTCGTGCCGTGTTCGTGCGTACGCTGCAAACCATGCGTATTCATTTCGTTTTCTCATTCTTGATCTGAACGCCTGTTTAACATGCTGCAGGAGGGCGCTACGTTCTATTGTATAATCTATAATCCTAGAAGCAGAAACAGCGCTTGCATTTAGGCTCCCTATTACAAGCAGGCGCCTAGGCAAAGGCACCAAGGCCAATGCTCCTGAACTCAGCAAAAGGACGCCCTATTCTTAACTGAAATCGACATCAAAGAGTGTCGTGTTCTACTACTGAAAATGAAGTTGCAGGTTTGATTCCTGGCTCCGCCAGATGCCTTGAGAATAGAACATAATGCATAAATCCCCGCCTACTTAGTTCCCAGACTCAAGAACAATAGAAATTGGTCAAACTTAAGCTAGAGTCCACCTCTGTGGCGTCTGGTGGAGTCCAAAATGCAGAAAGTTGGGCGCAAATACTTATAATTTAATACTCAAGCGGGTTCTTGGTAGTTACATTGAACAGTGAAAAATGAATTGAATTGTAGACTTTAACGTCACAACGGACAATTAGGGAGACCGTAGAGTGGGTCTCCGGATTAATGGTCATCGGTGTAGATAGACATTTTGGGCTTGTTGGTGTAACATGTTTGCAGATTTTCTTCTTGTAGCGCAAAAACACATGGACGTAGAAGAAGAACGAAGACACACACATGATCACCTGGGCACGTGCCCCCCAGATTTTTGTGATATGATGTGGCCTGCCCAGCTTCCCTCACCCTCCCGTCCCCGGTAAAGTGCGATCACGCTCCCGCACCCCCCCCCCTCTCCCGAAAAACATTTCTGGCTACGCCACTGCCTGTAACGTAACTTCCGAGTGGTACCAGTAAACAGAAAACGCGACAAACCATTTTTAAGTGCTTTTTACACCAAGCAAATATTAAAATGCAGGAAATATTTCTGTATTACTCACAGTGATACAGGACGTTGGGTGTATGTAAAAAAGTGTGGTGACCGCTGCCCTCGCGTGTTCCTCTACTGTTGTTGAACGCATTATAATATATTTGTCTTCTCCGAAAATCTAAAAGGGCTAGACAACATGAATAGCCGTTCTGCTGTAGGTATTCGTACTGTATGGACACTGCGTACAACTGGGCACTTATGTCCGCTTCATCTGTTTGTTCAACGTGAGGACTGTTATGTTATAACTGCTATGTTATGCTTTCCGTGCACTTCAGTGAAACATTAGTGTTGCATGAAAGGAAGCCGTGCTCAATGCGATAAAGTCGCAGAGAACTGTTCTAGCAGCAACTACCCCGACGCATAGCAGGGCAAAGTGAGATACTCTCTATATCCCCACAAAGATGCCCCAATACAATAAATGACCTACACTCTAACAACCACGGACCATCAGCGTTCAGTAGACATTGCAGAGCTGATGCTTATGCTTCCTCGCAGGTGTGGCGGCGTAACATCCCGGGCGAGAGCAAGCAGACAGACCTGATGGTGCAGAAGTCGAAACTCAAGGTGGTCAAGATGATGCTAGTGGTGGTGGTGATCTTCGTGCTCTCTTGGCTGCCACTGTACATCATCTTCACAAGGCTCAAGCTGGGAAGTGCCCCCGAAGAAGGCAGCGTTGACTGGAACCTCATGCTCATCCTGACGCCCGTGGCGCAGTGGCTGGGCGCCTCCAATAGCTGCATCAACCCGGTGCTATACGCGTACTTCAACCGCAAGTTCCGTCGTGGGTTCGTGGCTATCATCAAGAGCCGTAGCTGCTGCGGCACCCTACGCGAGCCAAGTTCGCTCCGGGGAACCACCATCCGCTCGGCTGCCGGAGGGGGTGGAGCCGCCACCCACAGGGGACTCTCCAGGTACGATACGCAGTGCGAGTACCTCTCCACTTCGGCCGTCTGAGGCCGTCAAGGACTTGCATCGCTAACGTTCGGCACCGCGGGTATGCGTATGGCTGGGCCGGAGGGGTTTAACGTCCCTCGGAGCATGGTGCAGTGAGATCGCAAATCTGTGAGCAGTGTAGAGCGAACGTCGGCATTGATGGAGTCTAGTATGCCACGCTGCTTAACCTTTCCCCTGTGCGTTAGTTTCAATTCGATGGATCTTTTCGTGGAACTGTCAACACCAAAGAGCCCGTTGCAACACTGGAGAGGTTCCAGAATGCTTGAATGACTGCAATATATTGCGGCAGTTTGTTTCGCTATATAGCTTGAAAATTCGGCCTTCACTTAATATGAACCCGTAGCCTGACCTTGCTTTTGCGTTTCCGCGACCAAAAGACCACGGTGCCCGACGAAAGGTGCCCGACGAAAGGTGCCCGACGAAAGGTGCCCGGACTGCCCGACTAAATGTGGATACTGCTGGTAAAAACGTAGAACTTTATGAAAGGCACAAATCTCCGCAGATTCGCTACTGTCAGTTTGGGTCTATCATTTTGGACTCAGATAACTGACTTTCAGCTGCTGCTGTCATACTTACTCTTAACTTTAACATGCTTCTTTTTAAGAATACATACGTGGTCAGGAAACTACAGCGGGAACAGAAAAGGAGCCGTTTCTAATGTCGTCACTTTGGATCATGTGATGATTTACTGGAAGCAATATAGGCTTTGCTCTAATTTACCACAAGGCATACCACGCGCATTCACAGATGCTTAAATCCCGTAAATAAAGAACACTTCAGAGAGCCAGCTTAGATGGAGTATTGGAAGGTGTGGTGATAATTTCATAGGAGGAGTTGCAAGCAACCACCTACTAGCCCAAGCAACCACCCTCGAGGAGTTGCGGTAGGGTAAATGATGAATTATCTTTTGTCGGGGCAAAATCTAATTAGTTGAACGAACATGTCTGTGAGCAAAGCATGTTACTTTGTATCTGATTTACCAAACAGTCAAAACGGAATAAGCCAGGAATTAGGGAACACAACAACTAGTGCCCCCTTGTCCCCGAAAGTGGGAATACGTCCGGTTTTTATGAGTGAGTGCCGTTTTTCGAAGGTTATCGCAACAGACATCATTTAAAATATTCGGAGGTAGTAGATTCTGCCCGCCTAGCCTCATATGATAATTTGATAAATGAGCGGTACTGATTTATGTGGCTGAAAAGTCTTTCCAAATTGCGTGCCGAGCTTAAAGGATTGGATGTGAGCCTACGGAAACCGTCTAAATTCGGATGCGATATTGCGCAGCCAAAAGCTATTGGCGAGGAAACTACGGCGTCGATTGGAATATTCATGAGGTTTCAAAAACTTCAAAGACTCCCTTTTCAGCGCCTCGTAACTCCTCGTCTCGAAACGACCAAAAAGGGTTTTCAAAATTTCGGTCTTCATAGCACAGTCACAAAATTAAGCGCAAAATGAAGCCTGTTGTAAGCCAGCGCGTGCAGTTTAGCCGAGGCCGAGTTCTTTCGATGAACGGAGGTCAAACTCACTGATCAGATGAATGTGAGTTCGCTGGTTAACGTTTTTTCCTGCCTAACTCGACTCAGCATAGTGACGTTCTGCAGATGGTGATATACGCAACTGCACGTCATAGCAGAAATTTCGAATATTAGAGCTGATGGTGCGGAGCCTTGCGGTTTAGCCGTACCCAATTGTCCCTAATTCCTGGGCATGGGAATAATAAAGGGTGAACGGCACGAACAAAGGACCTGTGCAGCATTTATGTGACGTCATGAGCGACCGCAATGAACGGAAAATCATTTGAAAGAATGTGGCTTCAGTTTTCTTCTGTTTCGCTTTTTCTGGTATATGTTTGTGCCTACGGCATGCCTTACTTTCTCTTGACATACTTTCTCTCGTCTTACTTTCTTGGCGTTCTCTTGTGTGTGTGATGTGTCGAGATGTGTATTCGTGTGATGTGTATAGACGTGATCAAACATTTACATTTCAATAAAGAATTCTTTATGCTTGCTTCTTCCCTTGCTAAATACTAGCGCTGCTTTCGCTACTGCGGCTGCTTCTGCCTGTTGCGCTAATTTCGATATGCATGCTTAAGTGGTCAAGCTGCGCATAACACACTGCTGTTAGTTTTCAACCCTTCCGTTCTCCTTCGCATGTCCTTCCGCTTACGTCTTCTAGTGCAAGTGTGCCCAAATATACAAGCTAAATTGTCATTTCTCCCGTTTGCGTTTGTCACATTAGAAGCCGTATTCCGCAAGCTTGCCTCTGCATCAGACACATGCGATGCATACGCGATACATCGCAAGTGTGTTACTGATAACAAATGCTGACGTTTACTGATCAACATTCCCCGAAATTATTAACACAGACGCATATGTATTGGGAGCTATGTTCAAAAAATCCACTTTTGTAGCAATTAGGACTTATTGTTTTGAAAAGAAAAAAAAGGCGTTCCTCTCTTATATACGCTAACTGAATCTCAAACTTACATATATGCTTACTTGGTTTATCAAATGTCCATATATGCTTGCTGGATTTATCAAACGCAAGTTCCATTGCAAGAAGTTTTGACGTCACCGCAGCAGTGGCAAGACCTGTTGCGAAACAATGTTGCAGTGGTCTGAAGTGGTTGAAGTGAGCACCACCAATGCCCCAAAGCTCACTGCAGTGAAGAGCACTCGCTCTGAATTTCTGTGGGTCTGGAGAAACGAACGGTCTACATAGTCCACGCTGCTCATCGGCAGGTCTTGTCATACATGCAGTTTCTTCGAAAATTCTGACAACTACAGAGAGTACAGGAAAAACTTGTGCGACAAGTGAATTAGTATTGGACGGTTTTGGGGAAATCGACTAACCCTGTGACGCAAGAGAGAAATGACAAAGCATGCGCAATAGTCAGCTGCCGGCCTGACTGCTCGTGTAGCTCGTTTTCAGGCAGTCTCTACAACATGCAACACGCTGGAGCACTTTGCGCATTCGAGCTTGTTGAGCAGCAGCAATTGCGTGGCATCTAGCCACCGAGGCTTTCAGTCACCGGTCACTACACTCAAGCCCGGAACTCTTCTGCGCAAACCATGCTGTTCCATTTTACGGCCCAGCCCGTGTGTCCCCGTACAGTACGTCTAACCCGACGAGTTCACACCACGCCACAGCGGAGCTTTTGTTGACGTGAAGTGATTACTTTGCGGCTGTTTTCCGGTGAAGTGAGTGATAAGCCGCTCCAGAACGGGAGCCCAGGGCTCGTATTCACAAAACGTTGTTGGGCCGCCAGGATTCTTCATAAGAGAAAATTACAGCCGATCCTGATGCTGGACATATTATTATCGAAGGCCGCCGGCCAATGGCAAAGAGCACTTACGAACGAAACATAGCGCTATGTGAATACGGCCTCAGTTGTGTTGATTTTCGAAGATTCGGCCAATGCTGTACCAAGTTATGAGGGTAAGCATAAAATCCAGGATCGGTGTGTCCGCGTAACCTATAAATGTGCAAGTCTGATGTAAAGCAAGGACTTTTGTGCTCACTTAAGCGCGCCAGTGTATAGCAGAAACGGAGGTCCACCAACTAGACTGCCTTTTTATAAGATAAATTTCCTTCTCCACTGCGCAAAGCAAGTGGGTCGATATCACTTTGTGGATTTCTTTCTTGACACATGTGTCAGGATGACGGGTCGCTGTAATATCTAGGTAAAGATCGGGGCTAGAAATGCTTTAAAAAGGTAGTAAAAGTTCTTTTATTCCGAAGCTCGTTTTTTTTTTTCGTGGCTTATTGCTTAAAACACCAAGCACAGGCCTTTTTGTCAAGCTTGCCTTTTCGGTGTACGCACTACTTTATATGCGATGCTTCTTTTGAATTTCGTTTTGGAAACAGACAATGAGGGGGAGAAAGTTTAATAAAAATAAAAAGAGCACTGAGATGTCGATCTACTGGCCAATCTATAGGCTGTATAAAGACAAGAATTTTAAGTAGCAAAACAATATATTCCTTTAACAGCGGTTGTAAATATTCCCTCTAGTCAATTTTCACGTATGTATGAACAGGGTGCCAGCGTGGTTTTGATCTAAGCTAATAAAGAATGCTCTTTCCTGAATTTTCTTTTAATGGATTCACCTGGCGCTGTGTAACACACACTTCGCTTGTTAAAAAAAGATTGGTTTCATGTTTAAGGTAGGCGTACGTCTACATGACTCAGTCTCGATAGGGAGAGTATAACGCGATATTGGGCTGTGGTTAAAATTTTTTATTGTTCGCTAGAGTTAATTTTTTGTTTCAACTGCATTGGGGAACATGTTTTTTTTTTTCAACAAGACTGACCGGTGAGGGGTGTACTATCGTGGTTAACTGAAACCCGAACAAAAACAATTGTCAATGAGAAAAAGAAAATCAAAAGATGCGGCTAAGCTGGACGGTATATTACACTTAATCAAAATTTCTACGTGCCATACACCATTTTTGTAAAAGTAAACGAACTGCACATTTGTCAACGTCATCTTATTTCATGAAATTATATAAAATAAAGCAGATTTAGTTAACCTACAGTGGCGACGGCTAATCCTTTTGACGTTGCCGTAATAGACACCGGTGAATTTTTCTTGCTCGTGTTTGGTTTGTCCACGATAGTACAAAAAAAAAAAAAAAACACCCGGGTGCGTATTCTGTAACAATTAGTTTTATTTTGCAATTCATTTTCCCCTTTTTCAATGGCTCGCACGAATGGCTGCCTTGCTATTGCAGCCATTTGATGGGGCGGATCGTAAGAAATGAATGGAAATTTAAGAAAATACTCATCACAAGATACGTCCGCAGGTCGCATTTCCCTGCATGATTTATTTCATTCATTGCGTACTTTTTTTTTTCACACTGCCCATTCACCAACGATGGAAGCATAGCATATATCCATCAAAATAAACGGATGATTAGCTTAACTTGAAAACCTAATTCATAGACTTCCGAGACACCAGATTTTATTTACGTAATTAGTTTTTTTTTTTCACGTGCCTGCCAGACACGAGAACAATCAGCGCACGTGCGCGCCGCGAGAGTGTCCGCATTTCTTGCAGCGCGCGCATGCGCACCACTGTGCACTGCTGCTTGTGCCCTAACACGTCCTGCGTTGTTTGTGATCCCAGGTCTGAGATTCCGGAGTGCGTAGTGCACCCTCGAGCCAGCGCGAAAAAAGATACGTTGCTAACCAACGGCCGGACGGACGCCGAAGAAAAGCACGCGAAGGTGTCCCTGGTAGCCTAACCCATTCCGTGCCCTAGAGCCCGCTCCCACCCACACACACCCGCCGCTGCCACCAACACCGCCGCTCTCCTCCCGCTGTGCTTCCGCTGCACGGCCTGTCGCGCCTGCCAGTGTACAAACGTGCGTGCATCGGTGGAGCCATGTCTCACCGGAGTGGCGGTGGCCGATGCTTTCGAAACCGCTTTGGGGGCGGTCTGCGCGCCGCTGACAGCAGCGAGCATTTCTCGCGAGCTCCTGAGCTAGCCTCAGGGCTCAGCCTAAGCTTTGTAAACCCTCAATTTATGCAATTACGTTTTTTTTCCTCCTTACTATCGACATTTGAATCAAATTCTAGCTATAGTAACAAAGTCGCCCTCGCAGTGATTTGTCATCGATCTGCGATCGAAATAAATTCATTTAGCTATCCTCCGGGCTCTAATATCCACGCCGCCGTTAGTGAGCAAAAAAACATTCGTAAGAAAGAGCAGCATCGAATCGTGACGGCGGACGAGGTGATAACGGAGGTGGCATGCAAACAGGTCTTACGAAGAAAAAAGATTCGTGAATTTGGTTCCATTTGTCGATAACTAAGTGCTCTTTCATGAATGCTGACCAAAAAGAAACTAAAAAAAAGCACCAAACGTAAGGCGTGAAATCTTGTAAAATACGCCTCTGTAAAAGCTTTACTCAGCTTTTTTAGAACTATATGTACGTCGCATTTAAGGACGGTAAGGCTGCATCGTCGTCGATGACAAATTCTAGACTGCGTCAGTAATGGCATGAGACTATTCACAATGATTTTAAAGCAAATAAAAAAAACATAAACCGAGGTTTTATTACCGCAGCTTCACTACATATTTACTCGAGCTATTTCGTGCCAAGAAAAAAAATGAAAAAAAAGAGAGAGACAGATAGAGGAGGGTTTGGGTATAAAAAAGAATGTCGGTGAAAATAATGTTCGGCTGCCGATAGCGCTACCTCAGCAGTACCGCATAAAAATAAAGAAAGAAGGAAAGAAAGAAGGGAGTTAAGGAATTGGTTATCCGCTCATCACATTGACTCCTGTATGCTGCTGAGGAAATGGTGAACAGTGTCCCAGTTAATTTTAAATAAAATGCACTCAGCGCTGCAGCAATTGTCTCTGTGTTCGTCTTCTGTGTTTTTCATGTTGTTAGTCCTCTGCTCATCTGTAACATGTGATCTGTAACATCATTGCTTTTATTCCTTTTTTTCTTTTTTTTTACTCCATTTGTCTCCCAGTCTCCCGCGTACTATATGACGCTGTAAATCTCTGTCGGGTGAAACGCAGAACCTTCTAGTTGTGTCATCGAACTCATGAAGATGGTTGTTCGTCGTGGCCATGTTTCTTTTACTTGAGATTGTCCAACCAGAAATGAAGTTTCAACAAACTTTATATAATATAACTCGTTGCTGTCAGCAGTTGCTCGACTGCACCGGTCGGCGTATGTTTCGAAGCCTGTATAGCCTATAATCTGAGAAAATGAAGGCTCCCTCAATGTTTATGTATAGGGCGCCGTAGACACCAAGACAGAAAAAAACACAGAAAGAACACAACAAGATTTATTGTTTTGTACTTGGTTATGACCTGTATGTATTGTACGTAAGTATGTGTATGTCTGCGTGCGTGAAGTATAAGTAAATAAAGACTTTGCTCAACACTAGATGTCTTGTTTTTTCGTAAACAAGGCCTGAACTGCTTTCCGTGTAGGTTTGCCTTCAACACATTAAGCGAGCAAATGCTCGAGAACAACACCAAGCCATCGAGGACGACATCAAGCCACCGTAAGTCCGTAAGTCCCAAGTGCAGTGCTTAAGTCTTACTGAATTGGCACTCACCTCACGTGGGAAGGTTCGAAAAACATCGCTTTATTTATAAGAGAAACGTAATAGAAATTTCTCTCAAGCTATTCGCGAAATCCATAAATGTAACTCTTAAATGGTAAAAAAGAACG
Source organism: Dermacentor silvarum (assembly GCF_013339745.2). Classification (NCBI taxonomy): domain Eukaryota; kingdom Metazoa; phylum Arthropoda; class Arachnida; order Ixodida; family Ixodidae; genus Dermacentor; species Dermacentor silvarum. The sequence goes on along the minus strand of NC_051154.1, from coordinate 200,260,943 downwards.
GAATTTTGAGAACAAACTCTAGAGGACGAGAAACGCGAGCTCCGATGACATTGTGTGACATAATTGGAATTATTTGGCGATATAAAAGAGTAAAAATTTTCTTTGACTATTAAAAAAGAAAAGGAAAACTTAAGGCAACATTTATTCTGTTACGGAATTGAAACTTCGAAAGCCTTTTCTGTTGCAACGAAGTGGGCGATACAGAGCACTTTATCTGGTCCTGGAGGCGCTTCTGTTCGGAAAGATGCTGTTATCAGCGTGGTAGAATGAGAGCGTTTCCTCTCTAACGCGCAGAAAAGTTAGTTTTCCCAGATGGACCACGGATAGTGCGCAAGGAGGTGGGGCGCATTCTACTTGCACTTTGCGAGGGACTGAACTGATCGACTGATGGTGACATATTTGCGCCACAGAAGGAGATGCGTTCGGACGGCCGAGTGTTCCAACTTCACCCCCATCATCACCCGTTTACTGCTCGGTCACAGCAGATAGCACTTCAGAGCGCAGCTCTTAGGCGCCCGTTTCTGCGGCGAGAGTCAGCGTCGGCGTTGTCCCTCGTAACCGAGTGAACGATAACGGCGAAGGATGAAAGCGAACGCGGAGCGCAGAGGGAGATGAAAGACAGTGATAGCGAAGAGAGCGCGAGGCGGAAAGCGGAGAAAAAGGGTGCAGTGGAATCATGAGAAGAGAAGCTTAGGGCAGGGCACGACAGGCTAAGCCATGGCGATAGCTACGAGATGGCAACGGAGTACAAAGCACTGCGTGAGCGGAAGTCTGTCTGCGGCGGCTGGTGCGTATTGCGCCCACGCGTTACCTATACGCGCTGCCTCTCGTGATCTCCCGATTAGCGAGGCTGTCGCGCCACACTTCGCTCTATCTCCAACGTGCTGCACGAGGCAGATTGTCCGCGCCAGCCAATATATCGCGAAATCAAAACACGTAAAGAGCTGAGCTCCAATACCGCATTAGGGAGTATCGTAATCATTTGTCTGTGAATTTTTCTTGCGTTATTGTTCGATACAAGTAACTTATTGAATCAATAAAAACTTTTGTTGACACAAATTAGTCTCACATGTTTCAGACAAGTTTATAAAACAATTCACAAGTCGCTCGAAACAGGGCTCTTGATTACGGTACCAACAAAAGATAAATAATAATGAAAAAATAAGGGGGGTGAGAGAGAGAGGTAGATAATCATTTCTTGTCCGAACTTTTTGAAGAAATTGAAAGTTTTATATTACGTGCATCTCAATGAAAAATGAGGGGAAATATGGAGAAAAATTACTCCTGGAGCTCTTAGCAATAAACCGAAGGTATTTCTCATGAACGGCCGAAAACTGAATGTACTGTAAGCAGCATGTGGTTCTTGAGACTTCTTAATTCATAATCATAATGATGCGAAATATGGTCACAGATAGCTTGAAGACCATTTTTGTGACACCCAAGGAAGGTATATGCATTAGCAGCAGGCGCCAAAAATACAGCGCGGAGGCGTTACCTCAGAGTGATGCAACGCGTGGACATTTATGAAATATCAGGGCGAGCCATATTTATCTGTGGCAAAAAGTCGACAAATTATGTAATTAGCATTGATGAAACTCACATTTCTGAAAGTAGTTTTGTTAATTGAGTGTCTCGATGTCACATATTTCCTGTAAAACATGATTTCTACAAAAATCATTGAACCAGAAGGGTTTAAATGACAAATTTTAACCAGAGGCTTCCACATGCGAGTTTCAGCTTATGCTGATTCATTTCATCTAGAAAAAAAATGATTTCCAACGTTTAAAGAATGAATTGTTTTTGCTGCCACCAATAATTTGCCCGCTTTTTTCAAATCACCCCAATTCAGTCGATCAAGTGAATTTCTGACCAACAAATAAACGATCGATTAGGTTGCCCTAATCGTGTGCCTAGCCGAACCAACGTATAGCAGTTTATCAGTGTTTACAGCAGTTATAACTGTAACCTCATGACTGGCCCAGTACGGATTCGAATAAAAGGGCAGAAAAATTAATGCACCCAAGAAAGAACATTGCAGCTTTGTTAACTCTATAATTAAGTGTGCTATAAAATCGCTGCTGAATGCAGAATCTGTCATGCTCGGATTTGGCACGAATGACAATACGTATAAGGCAACTGTGCTTGCCTTATATAATTTAGTTTCATGGACGAGAAATGAAACAGCCCAAAACATTGCATGTCTTTCAATTTCTGCGCTTAATGTGCTGTACGTGCTCATGGCATACTGATAGCACCGGCGCTGCTAAGCGCAGTGATCTCCAGTGAAGTATATGAAATGTGCTCACGGCCACCAGTACTAAAACGATGAAATTGATGAGCTCTACAGAAGAACAACAGAGTTTCTCAGTACGAAGATAGCTTAATTTCCGTACCTAGTCACTTCGTTGAGCATGACTTTATGGCAGAACACACAAAAGGGTTTTGTGGAAGCTGAATGCAGTTGAGCCTCAGCATATTCCAGGTGAACAGACTGGGGCACCTTGTCTTGAGCGTCGTAATGCGGCTAGCCACTGCGAAAGATCTTTTTACTATATTTGTTTTGTTATATTTATTTTTTATCACTGTGAAACCATAACAATTGTTCATTGATGATAAGATGGTGGTTCTAGAAGCCGTCGCGATTAAGTTTCAAACCACGATAGGGGATAACCAGACACAGAGCAAATTGTATGTTGCTCCAAATGATGAGCATGCGAACAAAGTGGACCAACACTTACGCTTCTCAGAACCGCGCCACTTCAAACTAAACACGATTTACCAGCTAATACTTCTGTGCCACATGGTCACCTTCTTTGTTTATCATATTATAATGTGAAATGAAGCGAGAGGGAAATCTGTTCTTTAACGGCTTGTAGGGTCCCTCGTCCGCATTCGAGCACTGGCAGAAGTGAGAAAAAGTGCACAAAAAATTAATATGTCATGCAAAGTCAACTTCACCTCATGCTCCATAGCGAGCAGATTCGAACGTCGACGGTCGGCTCCTTGCCTGTCGGTGCAAGCAAGTTGCGTTGGAGCGTGTGCTACCGGGGATTGTGTTTATTCGTAGGCAAGCGTGGCGTCGTCAACCCGCAAGCTTAGGGCGCCGTGTTGCAGAAAATCTGGTGTCGGTGTCCCGCGTTCGGCGCCATAGCCGGCGTTGGCGTCCTGTGAGCGAAAAAGTTTCTATACGGCACTAAATATGTTTTCTACCACCAAAGTTGCTCACACTTTGTCTTACGTTCTTTACAAAGTTATTCCTCATAATTTTGAGAATGGGAACCCAGAAACAACTGTCCTGAAAGAAAACACCGACAGCGCATGCATTTTATGTTAAATCTTCTGAGACTGAAATATTAAAAGTGCGAAGCAATAACAGAAGATCGGCACACGCAAGAGGCCGCGTTTCTACCACAGGGCCGGTATTTTGTAGCGATGACTTTAATGTCATAATGCCTTTTCGCGCTTATCGCGCTTTGTCAGTGGTCAGAGCGACGGTCCGCTCGCGTTATCAACGTTGATATCGTGAGCCGACCGTCGCTCTGACCACTTACAAAGCGCGATAAGCACGAAAAGGCATTATGACATTAAAGTCATCGCTACAAAATAGCGGCCCTGAGCTCTCCTTCGTGCATAGCATTCGCCGCCAGCGTTTCCCGGTCAACATTACGGTTAGATAAGACAGTTTTAGCAGAGCGCCGCTTACGCTCCGCTCCGCTCAGATTTCACATTCTCAGATACTGCAGAGAAGTGCGTAGATTTCGCATTTGATAAGCGCGTCTTGCCGAGACGCGAGCGACGCGCTATCAACTCGGCTGCAAAACGACGAAGAGGCCAAGTAGACACGCTGTCACGCTCCACTCAGTCGGCTTTGTAGCGGAGCGAGGGATGTGGTCTTCGTTCCGCTGACGGTATGAGCGTTGTGCGCAAGCGCAATAGCGTTCCCGCTAAGCGGTTGTGTAGCATTTGCTAGCGTATGCCGGTCTGAGCGGAGCGGATAGCAAGCAAGGTCGATCCAAATGGTCGCGAAGCTTCGGGCCAAAAGCGGTTCAGAACGAATTGTCGCCGACATCAGCAAGGGTGGTTATGGGAGCAGCGATTAAAGCGCGACTATGTTTGGAGGGAACCAACATTGGGAAAAAAAGCGTTTTTTAATTAAGGCGAGACACACTTAGATTCATTCAACGAAAATAAAATTCCTAATCAATTTTATATACGCATGGCGAGAAAAGAACAACTCTTTTTTACTTGATCATTATCAATAAACACCTTTTTTCAGCGTCCACCGATAGCCGTGGGCGTTGACGTCACTATCAGTTGCAATGCAATGCATCTCTTGAGGGGGGCAGAAAGGCGCGCTCGTAAAGTTCACCTCTTAGAATACGCTCCCCTCACATGTTGTGTCGCTTTGCTTGTCGACGTTTGTCTGAATTTGGTGACGCGGGTAGTTTCATAGTTTCTTAACCTGTTCAGTCCAAAGAAGTGAGTTGCGACCGCCAGATAGTTGTTTACTTTAGTTGTTCTCGTGGGACAGCGCTGGCCGACGGGCTTGGAGTCCGACGAAAGGACGAGCACTCTACGCCCAAAGCGTTCCTCGGCCTCCAAAGAAAGTATGTTCTTTGCAGGGGTGATATTTCGACACCCGTACGGCTGAACTGTTCTTGCATCGCTTTCCGCGCTGAAAGCTCGAAACGCCCATCAAGTCGAATGGCGGGGCATTTGAATATACAGCTCTAATGGCAGGCCTTCGAAAACAAATTTCGTGCCTTTGGTAACAAGATGACGTCACTTCTGTTTTAATGGATATGACGTAAAATTATTTTTTCTTCCGCCAGAAGTGTTCCCTCCTCACACAGATGGCGCTAAGCCCCATGAACCGCAGATGAACCGCCATGTTTTGAACGTATGGGCTTCTATGGAAGCTTCGCTACCAGGTATATTTACCTTGCAGCAAGCGCTCAGCTAAAACACTCTATAAACTGCGGTTGACAGGAAGCGTGAGAAGCAGTCAGGGATCTTCGAATGCTATCGCGTTCCACTCTTAAAGGCGAAGCTTAAGCGTCCTGTAATTTTTTTTCGGCGCTCAGTGGCCACAACAGTATCGAAAACATGGAAATTCGCCGTTGAGCGAAATGAGAAATCGGTGGGAAATTCCCAGGTGAGACAAGCGCCGCGCTGTGCAAAGAGTGAAATCACGCATTTTTCTGGTCGCGTGTTTTCTTTTGATACGTATGTTGTGATAAATCGAGTGGTCATTATGTACTCAGCGATATAGCTTAGTAAGCTTCGTTCTTATGGGCGCATTCACGCAATGCTGGCCCCATTTGGTAAGAAGTGCGCTGTAGGAGCAGCTGATGAGAATCATTGTTGTGGTTAAGTGCGCACCTCGGAAACGCAGTAAATGCAAGTAAATGCAATAGCAAATTTTGGCAACAATGAAAAGGTCAAATCTCATGGGTGTTTTCCGAAATTCTACCCGTTGTCTACGAATTCTTCAGTGGTCTACGGAACAGCTGTAGCAGTTTAGGGAATTCGTAATTGCACACTGTTTATTATAAAGCACATGGCTTATTCTTTGCAAGCATGCGTGCGTCATGCACTAATAATTGCTCGTAGCCGTCTCCAAATCAAAGTTAATTTATTAGTACTTTAAAAATGCTGTTCACCTACTAAATAATTCTAATCATTTTTGAACAACGCAAGATCGAAAGTACGAGCTGCTTAACATTTCCTTGTTTTAACGCATAACTACGTTGTAATCGCACAAGAGAAATCTTTGTTACGCAGTTTTCTTAAAGTGATTGGGCCTTGTGAGACGCGTCACTGCTGTGCACAAAGCCACTGAAATCGGTTGCAAAAAACATCGCGCCCATGTCTCTAAGGCATACTAGCACAAAAAGTGATCATTTGCACACAGATGCACCTTCCAAAAAATATGAGTGGCACTCAGCTACCCATGAATGTTATTAGAGTGCCTCACTAGGGAAAAACAATTGGCAGCCGATCCACGAAGTGAATGCTGTTGATGGAGCGAACCTCCTTAGACGATTACGGCTGCTGCTCGAGCTTTCGCTTCGGGGTCTTGCTGCCGTTGCCGGCGTGCTGCAGCTTCTCGTGCTCGTAGCTCGGGGTTAGCTTCGCGGCGTTGCCGTTGGGCTGCCGCGTCTCGTTCTCGAAGTGTAGGATCAGAGTCACGACGTTTGCGCTTACGTTCGCGCTCCTCCATACTGCAGGGCTAAGTGTAGCGACAGCGGCGCGGCGCCGGCGCAACACCTGCGCGCGGTCGGTATGCGCGCTGCGTGCGCTCTTCGAACGGTTCTACGCATGACGTCGTGCGCTTGCTCGGAGAGGGGTTCCGGAGCGGTAAAGTACCTATATAAGAAAAGTACCGCCATCTACTCTTTCCTCCGCCGCCTCCTCTCCTAAAGCGCTTGCTTTTTTCTTTACATTTTGCTTTTGAAAGCCAAGTCGACGGTGGCGCACCTGGAAAGTCCACGTTGAAGCTTTCAGGCCGGGCGAGCATGACCAAGTGAAAACGATCGCGCTGAAGAGTCGGAATGATTCCCTACACATAAGAAGACTTAAGTGCCTGGGTAACTTTTTAGGAGCGAAGCTCCTTAGGCTCTCACGATGTCCGTTGTAGCCGTCGTCGTCGTAGCTCCCCGTCGCGCACGCAGGCCGCATACCGTCGCGCACAGGCGCCGCTCCGTAAAGTCCCTATATAAGAAAAGTACCACCATCCTTTCACAAACGCCGCTTCTCTCTCTCCTGTATCTCCGATTGGACGATGATAGCGCGCGCTTTTCACTTCTTTATATTTTCCTTTTTTCCGCCTCAGAGCCATGTTGAAAGTTCTCTGCGCAGCCGCAGTCGCCGGCGACTGAAAGCGCGCGCTATCATCGTCCAATCGGAGATACAGGAGAGAGAGAAGCGGCGTTTGTCAAAGGATGGTGGTACTTTTCTTATATAGAGATTTTACGGAGCGGCGCCTGTGCGCGATGGTATGCGGCTTGCGTGCGCGACGGGGAGCTACGACGACGACGGCTACAACGGACATCGTGAGAGCCTAAGGAGCTTCGCTTCTAAAAAGTTACCGAGGCACTTAAGTCTTCTTATGTGTAGGGAATCATTCCGACTCTTCAGCGCGATCGTTTTCACTTGGTCATGTGCTCGAATTGGGCAAAGTCAATTTTGAGGGTGGACCACCCAAACTTTGTGGGTGGGCCAAGTCAATTGTGGGAGGGGGCAGGTCAGTTTTCAGCGTGGGTAAACTCAATTTTCGGATAGGGCCAAGGCATTTTTGGGAGTGGGCCAGGTCGGTTCTGAAGGTAGGTCAACTCAATTTTCGAATTGGGCAAAGTCAATTTTTTTTGTATGGGTCACCCAAATTTTGGAGGGTGGGCCAAGTAAATTTTTGGAGTGGGCTAAGTCGGTTTGGAACGTGGCTCAACTAAGTTTTCGAATTGGGCAACGTACATTTTTTAGGTGCGGGCCACGGCGTCCGTCTGACGTGGGTTTTCTTGCCATAGGGTGTTCACGCTGGACGCTCGCTGGGTTTTCCGCATAATGTTTATTAAGGCTTTCGCCTTGATAAACAAAGAGTACTCGTTTTAAACTGTACTAGAAGAGAAACTTGGGCGAAGTGGTGGGAATTCTTGTTTTGGAAAACATGAACATGGTAGTGCGTTCTACTGAGACGACGTACGCACAACAGAGGAGACTGCAAGAGTGGCGAGAGATGACCAAGCAGACCACCGACAGTGCCAGTGTCGTGTTCTTCCTTGTTTCCTTGTTCACCCAGCGTGTTATTTTTTCCGAAACATGTACTCGTTTTTGTTTCACACATTTGCAAACGTGGTGGCTTTCTGGCATTGAATTTGAGTACAAACACATACTTGTCGTTTGTAGTTGCATTTTATTTGACGCCCTAAAATCACCGGCAAAGCTGACGCTTCCGCCTGTTGCTGTTCCCGCCATGAAATATGTATTCTGCGTTGGAGAGTTTCTGGAAAACAGCACTGTAGTTTATACTTTACCGCTTTCCAACCAGTCCACGCGCTGCTGTTGAACATACAGCGCGAGCGCCACGAGCAACGTGAGAGTGTACGAGTGCGACGAGTAACGAGAAAGTGGGCGGGCGCCGCGGGCAACGAACGAGAAAGCACGCGCAGCGTGAGCGCCACGAGCAACGAGAAGCAGACGCAGTGCGAGAACCACGAGCAATGATAGAGTGAGAGAAGACGCGCAGCGCGACTGAGCGGCGCGAGCAACGAGCCAGGAGTACGCGCACTGCCATAGAGGCAACACACAACGGAGTTGCGACGCAACCGGAGGTTCTGATTCTGTGCGTGCTCTCTCTCTTGTTCGCGGCGCTCGCGCTGCGTTTCATCCTTGCTCAGTCGCGCTGCGCGTGCTCTCTTTCGTTGCTCGCAGTGGTCACGCTGCGCGTGCTCCCTCTCTCTTGTTACTAAAATTAAATTAAATTATGGGGTTTTACGTGCGAAAACCACGATCTGATTATGAGGCATGCCGTAGTGGGGGACTCCGGAAATTTGGACCACCTGGGGTTCTTTAACGTGAACCCAAATCTGAGTACACGGGCGTTTTCGCATTTCGCCCCATCGAAATGCGGCCCCCGTGGCCGGGATTCGATCCAGCGACCTCGTGCTTAGCAGCCCAACACCATAGCCAATGAGCAACCACGGCGGGTCTCTCTCGTTACTCGTAGGGCTGGCGCTGTATGTTGAACAGCAGCGCGTATATATAATGGTTGGGAAACAAAAATGCGTAAACTACAGCGCCGTTTTCCAGGAACTGTCCTCCGACGCAGAATACATTTTCTCGCGGCAGGAACACCAAGAAACGCGGGTGTGTGCTGTACCTGTTATTTTAGATCGTCAAATAAAATGTGGACATAACACACAATTGCAAACGCCAGATGTGTTTCACACGTCAGCAACAAGATCTTCTGCAACATCAAGTTCGAATCTACCCGCTAGGAGAGCAATCGGCACTGTTTTCGCGTGCGGAAACTTCAGGTTGTCTCCTCTATACAGATTTGTTGCCCTTGATGTATCATTTGCTCAGAGTGGCATACATCTGCGGAGGATTTTAATCACGGGGGCATTACTCATAGAATTGAAAAGTAAATTGCATGTGGAAGCACTGTCAGTCTGTGACTGAAATGGATAAAAGCCATCATTGCTTTCTAGGCTTTATGGGGTACTTTAACCACTGCGCCATTCTCTGTCTTCGTCATCTCTACTTAGATCTAGCTGTTCTGCATGTCCTGCTGCCCGTCTAATGAACACTCGTGAAGGAAATCAACTTCTTCTTAGAAGTCGCAAAGCCATTTTGCTCACATTTAGGAGCCTGTTGTACAAGTAGTACAATTGCAAAATGTTTCCAGTGCTCAATGATTGTCTTAGTGTATTTGTAGAGTTTTAAGTTTTCTGCAGGGTGTTCGTCAACAAGTCAGTAATGCATTTGGAACGGGAAAGATTGCATTCAATAGGCAAGACGAAATAGGATTATGTCCTTGAAAACTTAACTTTGCACTCTTTCTTAACAACATTATCAGTTATTAGGAACGAAGTTTCAATCAAGCGTTTTGACGAGTAATTCAAGTTTGATTTGCTGACTAGGAGGGGTACTTTATACGACAACAAATTTGAATTCTCGCCCCCATGTCGTTTCCGAAAGTTTTACAGTACCTTTGAAATAAACAGCTTAAAGTCCCACTACTTGTCGCCTCTTTCATTTCGCATCACGGCTTTCCTGATGAATTATCACTATCAGGCATAAAAGTCTCTAAAATTTCGCCTTTGCCACCGCATAGCCTAACTCTCTCATGCATAAGTGCACTCGAGTAGGGAGCTTGTTTTTCCGCATGATAGGCATAGTGAAATCAAGAGTCGCGTGAAAATAAATATCAATATTGGACAGTTATTCAATCAGTGATTGCATAAACGAAGAAACAACAGCATTTATTTTCCTACGAGATCTAAAAATAGAGTTCGCGGATGGTATTTCATCGCCATGCGTGCTTGGTGGATATGTGTATTTATTTACCCGGTCATTATTCTGCTTCAGCCCTCGTTGGTCCATTCCTTAGAAAGATGAAGTGACTAATGAAAAAGGAAAGTCATATGCCTTGCTGCACGCTGTGTTGCCGACAAAAATTGGGGTTCAGTTAATTTTTTTTCCGGCGGTACATCTAGATTGCATTGATGCGTAAACTATGAGTTATATTCTAACTCATGCTGCATAACTCGCAAAAAAGCTTGCTTGCATAACCCACTGTACAATTTCCCCTACTGGGCCCTTGCTTAAGTGCAATGACAGTCGACAGTTACGGGAAGTGAGTGCATTACATTCCTCTGTGCATCAAGTTGATAACGACGAATATTTTCATAATCTCCAGCTATCGTGCGCATCTTTACTTTCCGATTGAATTATGTATAACGAAACATGGAGCTGTCGGCTCGCTGGAAAAAACAAGAAGACAGCACAAATCAATTGGCTTCAGAATATCATTTTTATCGGGTGCAGCTTATTCAAAACACTGAAAGCAAATAGCTGTCCTGCAGTAACCGAACGAATATACGAACAATTACAAGAAAATAGAAAACCTCTTAAATATGTGCTGTGAAAAATATGAATAACAATACCTATATGTGCCACGACTTTTGTATACTTTATATTACCCTCTTTTGTAGTCATTTCCTTATCTCTAAGACAAACATTTATGCTTGCCTTTCCCGGAAGAGCGACCACAAAAAAAAAAAAAAGCTGATGTTTTTGCAGTCATCTACTTATTTTTGGCGCGTGCGATAAATGCGGTTTCTCGTACTCTAAAGTTTGTCTTCTTCATGTTTAGAGTGAATGAGGGCGTAAAGACACGGCTACGTAGGGAAGGTTACCCCCGAGGAAGAGCTTGGCCGATCCTACCAGCCATGAGTGTAGCTGAAGCACCTAAGAAAACGCCAACAGCAGAGCCGAATACTGCTGCATAATGTGATTCAATTAAAAAAATGCAGATCCAAAGCACAAGTTGGAATCTATGTGAAGTGAAGCTTTGGTAAAGCTGTTAATTAAATGTCATAGAACTAAATACCATGCACCCGATAATGTTTATTTTCATCCAATGCAACGTGCAGTCTCATGCAATTTTTATGTTTATGCAAGAGAGAAGTCACACAGTCGTTCTCTCTCTTACTCGGCGCTCAATCACGTGAACTCGCTCGCGCACCCGCCGCAGAGAATTGTCTACGCGCAGGCGCGCAGAGGTAAAAGGTGCATTCCCATTTCTTCTAGAATGGGGAAATCATTCGGTCAGATTCAGAAAACTTCTCAGGTACACAAATAAAGCTATTCACTTGGGAAAAACTGAACAGAAAGACAAACGGTATATGTCGGTGGGCTTGCCACGAGGCACATGCATATACAGAAAAAAAAGCAACAGGTGTCAAATGCAGTTACTGCAGCAATGAATTCGCGTAATATAGTTGTCCTTTATCCAACAGTAAAGTCATCTGAGACATTCTGCTCTAGCATGACCACTCTAAGCATCTTGCGTCTAATATCCTTAGTGCCAGGACACGGCCACAAAAGATGACGACTGTCCGCCGTGGACACAGGTGCTGGGCACTTAGGACACGTTGTAGGTTTCATAAGTGAAATTACGCCTCACCGCGTTTACGCACCCTTTGTTCAATTCAGGATTGAGCCACACATAACACTAATTTCTGACAACATGGTGCACCAATTCTTGATGCGGTGGAGTCATTTATGGAACAGTACCCGGCGAGTTGATCGCAGCTGATGAATCTGCGGTGAACATCTGCGTCATTAAAGCAGGGTTTTCATTCCATTCTAAGTGCCACTGCTAAGGACCTATTTATTTATTTATCTTACTTATGTCCAAGCAGTACCTTCCTCGCTGGCGATATTTTTTAAGGTGCTGCTGATTGTGATGCGCGGCAACGTTCGGCCTTGCTGGTGTGACTTACTTTGGATTGTTTAAACTAAGACAACGAGGATAAGAAAGTAGACAGATACAAACGCTAATTTAACTCGTGCTTTGTTGAAAACAGGAGCACATATAAACGAAGCATGTATATCACACTTATGCGGAAGCAACGATCTCATGTGCGCACGATATCACATTTTAAAAGCAAAGTTAATTTCTTGACGAAGAAACCGAAGGCATGAATGATCATGCACATATCGTTTAGGCTTGCTATTCCTTCTGCTTCAATGATCAGCTTAGTGAATTCATGTTTGTGTCTAGATATGACAAAACATTTTTCAAACAGTAGCTCGCGACACCTGCTACAATGCAGAGTCATCCAGCCGTCATGTCCTTTGTTTACATTGTTGCTTCGTTATCTTAATCTGTTATTTAGACAGCGTCCTATCTGGTCTACATAAAACATTCCGCATGAAAGAGGAATTCGATACACGACACAATCTCTGCAGTTTGCAAAGCGCATACTATGACGCTTGCTGAAAGCAAACCCCTGATCAGTTGCGAGGTTACTGATTCTGCATAGTTTATCTAACTTGCAGGAGGGCGGAAAAGGCAACTTTAACATTGGTGCGTTCTGCTAGCGTTTTCAAGTTGTCGGGAAATCTCGTGTAGGTGAGGCACGGCAGCAAATCTTTTACGGTTAGCTTGGATGACCAGAGTGGACCGGAGTGTTTGCGACGCCGACAATAAAGCAACCTATTAAGACGGGTGTGCGTCACAGACACTTGAATGTGAAGGGAATGTACCCCGCTTATGAGAGGTTAGTAGGCAGGCAGAGCAAGCGTTCAATCACACAATGATCATACGATTTTCTAATAGCATTATCAAAGTACAGACTAACAATCCTCTTTTAGACCACTTTGGAAAAGGATGAGGTAAAGAGTAAAAGCTATTTGTTGCCGCGTGGTGAGTACTGCCAGCGCGTACGGTCAGAGTGAAATGTGAACGACGGGATGGCGGCGTTTTTAAACTTCGCGATCGTAAAAAACGAATGTAACGCATAACCGCACTATTGCAGTCTCAAAGGTGAGAGACCGATGCAAGTGCGGACTGTTATTCCGAAGGATTGTGCTGCCGGAGAGTTGTGGCTGTTGCGCAGAGGCGCAGTTCCTGAGAAAATTAACGCAGGGGTGCTAATAAGTCCGGCTAATAAGCTGCTAATAAGCCCTGCTAATAAGTATAATAAGCTGTCATTCAATATAAATGCCCCGTTATGGGGCAGCCTGTAAATCTGCTAACTTGATTCAGGCAAGGAAAACTTTTTTTTTGACAGTCTCACCATTTTTTTTTTGACAGTCACACCGCATTTTCGCAGGAACTTATGTTTACTTCCTCATTACGTGACGTAGGTCACCCTGGCGGGCATGTGAGCGCGTCAGCGCTATTACGTGTACTCCGATTGGCGTATCCGTCTAAAAAATAAGTCGTAGTCTAGTAAACTTCCTTGTTTACCCAGCGTGTTATTTTTTTCCAAAACATGTAGTCGTTTTTGTTTCACATATTTGCAAACATGGGGGCTTCTGGCATTGAATTCATGAGTTCATTTGAGTTCATTCATGTAAACGCGGCTTGTATCGTGTGTAGGTTCTTTGTGCGTTCGCACACATCACTCCGGAGCGTCGCGCCCTCTTGCGGCGCTGGCTGAAAGTTGCATCGCTCCAGAGCGAAACGTACATGGATGGATGCTATGAGCGTCCTCTTTGAAACGGGGTGGTGGGTTGCGCCACCAAGCTCTTGTTATTATTTTGCCTAATGTCCTACCTTTATTTTTGAGAAACACACCAATACAAATAATTCCAGGCATCAACCTTTTTGAACCATTACTGGGAACTCTGTTTCTGTACGTCTCCGTTGTTTGTGGTCTCCCTACCTTTCTGCCACCAAACCTCCAAGCACCTCTTACTAATTTCTACAGCTGACATGTTTACTTTGCCCGTGCTATCCCTGAACCCAAGGACTTCAAGGAGGTCAGAGGAGCCTAGACTTGCAGCTGGGTAGATTTCTCCACATTCCAATATAACATGTTCCACCGTTTCTCTAGCTTTACCACAGCAAGCACACGCGGCTTCGTCCTTGGTGTACTTCGCTTTATAACTGCGCGTTCTAAGGCATCCTCATCTCGCTTCGAAAAGTAAGGAGCTTCCCTTTGAGTTTTCATAAATTGTTTCTTTCATGATTTCCTTTTTTTCCTTTGAAGTAGTTAGTCGTAGCAGGTTTCTTTTCTATTGCGCCAACCATAACCTTGTTTCAGCCTCTCTCACTTTGCGTTTGACGTTGTTTGTTGCCATGTCGCTGGCCATACCGGTCACATATTTGCTGGTAAGCTTCCTAGTTCTTTTCTTCCACTGTGATTCGATGTTTTGCCTGTACAAAAACCTGAACACTCTTGCACCCCATCTACTTTCTTCCATTTTCCTTAGTCGATCTTCAAAATCAATTTTACTTTGAGCCTCCCTTGCTTCAAAATTTGTCCAGCCCATATCACCATGCACAGCTTCATTAGTAGTCTTCCCGTGGGCGCCATACGCGAGGCGTCCCACTGACCTTTGGTTGCCATCGAGTTCTGATTATACCCCAGACTTCAAACAAACTGCATTTCCAAATGTAAGCCCTGAAACCATTACACCTTTCCACATACCCCGGAGCACCTCGTACCTATTGTATCCCCATAGCACACTGTGTTTCATTATGGTCGCATTTCTCTTCCCTTTTGGTGTTATTGTTTTCTCCTGTGTCTCCAGATATCTATCGCCTTCGTTTCTCCATATACCAAGGTATTTGTATTCTTTACCCGAGGTATTTGCTGGCCCTGAATCAACACTGTCTGTTCACTGTTTTCATTGAATACCATAACACCTGATTTATTAACGCTAAATTTTAATCCCCCCCCCCCTACTCCTCACATTCTTATCCACAAATATCAGCCAGACGTCGCATATCACTTTGTTAGCAAGCAACACAATGTCGTCCGCATAAGATAAACCTGGCAGTTGCTGCTCAACTATTGTGCCGGCTTGTTTGTATGAGAGGTTAAACCCGATATTGATTCCTTCCTAGCGCTCTTTCCATCCCTACCACGTACATCATAAACAGCAGCGGGGATAAAGGGCAACCCTGTCTCAGTCCCTTGTTGATATCAACTTTATCCTCGCTCGTCATCCCTTCCCATTCAACGAAAACAGTATTTTCTCGGTAAATCTCCCTCAGCAGCTGTATACAATAGTTGCCTATACCTTCCTCTTCTAGAATATTCCACAAAATGCTGCGATCTACGTTGTCATACGCTCCGGTAATGTCTAGAAAAGTCCCATATAGCGGTCTCCTCTCTTTTCGGGATATTTCAATACACTGAATAAGGACAAATAAGTCCTCATCCAGACACCTACCTATTCTGAAACCATTGTGAAGTTCTCCCAATAAGCCATTATTCTCTGCCCATGCTTGCAGCTTTAATTTAATCGCCTGCATTGCTAACCTGTATATTAGATGTAATGGTCAGCGGACGATAAGAGTGAATTTTATCTTTTTCCCCCTCGCCTTTATAAATTAATTTCATCCTACTTTGTCTCCAACTGTCTGGTATATTCACCTATGTTGTAAGCATTTTGCTACTGCTTTCAACAGAGCTTCCTTACCTTTTGGTCCTAGCTCATTAATCGTCTAAACCTGGGGCTGTGCGTTTAGGAATTTTCTCTTCAGCTTTCTTCCGGTTGAAATTACTCAGCACCAACTCCTTTTCCGTCTGGTTTTCGTTCATTATCTCTTTTTCCTCAGAAACCACCTCGTCATTGCCCTTAAATGATTCGGCTGTTAATTTTCGAACATACTTTAATGCCCGCGTCCCCTTCCAGTTTATTTCCATCTTCGTCAAGCATATGTTGCTGTACTGCTCCCAACTTCCTGTCTAATACGTCAATGTGGTTCCAAAATATTCAAGGTGCAGCCTTCTTTTCTTCACGTATTTCTGAAAACCAACGTTCACTTTCACCTTTAATCTTTGCTTGAACTAATATTGAACCATTGTTTTTTTTCCGCGGTATATTTCCCATTTTCTGTCTATTTCATCCTGCGGCAACTGTGAATTTTTTGCCTGTCTGGGTTCTCGTGATGCTTTCTTTCGTTCGTCGATCGCCTCCCGTATTTCCCTGCTCCACCAGTTTTTCGGCTTCCTTTTTCCTTTGCAACAAGCATGTTGCTTCTCTTTCCTCATTTCTTTTGTCATTACACTTACAAGCTCACCATATTCCCACTCCTTGCTTGGCCATTTCTCAAGTTCTTTCTCGACTCTTGTGGCTATGTTTGCTATATGTTCAGGTTTCAAATTTGGACTGGTCATTCTTCGTTCCTTGCTCTCTTCCCAACTACATATCCAATTTTCAAAATAATGCGTTTATGGTCACTCCCTATGCTGCTATCCCCTTTCTCGTCAATGACCATTTATTTCAACTTATAATAAATTCCTTCTGTCATCAGACAGTAATCGATGGCCCCGATTGTCTATTTCCGCCTTCCAATGCGATCTGGCCATCACATTTTGGCCCCGTGTTCACGATATCGAGGGCAGGTTGCTCACAGAGACCTAGCATTATTCTCCCGTTGTTGTCGGTATAACCATCTAGATCCTGTATGTGGGCATTCATATAACCCAACAGGATAATCGCTCCAAAGCGTAGCACCATCTTGTGGTGGCCACTGAAATATCTGGGGTTTCGTGGAGAAAAGAGAATAGATGGCAGCGGAAGGATACGATCGACGATGGGCGGACGCCAAGCGTAAGCGTGCTGCCCGCCAGGACCGGTCGGCGGAAACAAATGCGAATCGTCCATGTGGGCCCGATCCCGCAAAATATACACAGCTTCGTTGGTCATTCACCTTCACACAGAATGGAATGGCACTGAATGTTATTGAAGGGGCGCGAAACCGAGTGAGACAGGGATCTACCTGCTGTATACAACAAAGCGCCTTTGCGAACAACCAGGCCCAATAGAGCTTGCTCTCCATGGTTTGATTTATCCACCAGCAGGAAACCAGCCACAACGCGCCAGCGGAAGGTTCTTATTTTCGATGTCATAAACGAGGGGCTTGCGCGCACGCCAAGCCCCACTACCAAAAATTACATGTCCCACCTACTCCAGTTTGGAGTAGTGGCATGCTTCAGCCACCCGCAGTGCAATGGGAGGCCTCGGCAAGGGGCCCCGGCCTCATTGATCGCCGGTGGGCCCGACACCAGGTAAGTGCATAGCGCCCCGTCGGATAGGCAGGCCATTCTATGAGGTACAATATATTTCACAGGTTGTGGTGATGGTTTTCACCTAGCCATAATCGTCTTGAAGCCACGAAACGCCGCAAATTCAGACATTGCAACCAAAAAAGCCTGTTAGCGTAAGGTATTGTAATCCTATTTTGCTCAACTTTTGCATTTCAGAGGTTGTATTAACAATTACGCGTTTTCGACCTGGTTCATAGAACGACTAGTAAGTTGGCCGGCACGTGTCTCGGTGCTAAGCGATGCTTCCTGGTGTAAAAGATGGCCAGTTGTGCGTGACGCGAGCGATGTGCGTCATGTTAACGACAAGATGACGGCGGCGATTATGGAATAACGACGACGGTTTGAAGATGACGACATGACGGCAACGGAATGAAAACCTCCTGACGACGACGACAATCTGACGACGATGGAGATGACGACAGCCCGAGAACGATGGTGTAACAATGGTAGCATGACAACTACAAAATGACGACAGCATGATGATGAACACGATGAGAGGAAAATAGAATGACCACGACAGGAATGCCGACGTTGTGACGATGGCAGCGTAATGATGCCGTTATGGCGATGATAGTGTGACGATGATGCAGTGATGAGAACGGACATGACAACTGCGCGACGACGACGGTGTGATGATGGCAGAAGGACGAAGACAATATGACGACAACGGAATGATGACAGCTTGGCGATGAGGATAGTATGACGGAGATACAATTACGACAAAGATGACGAAGATGACGAAGACGGCATGGTGGCAGCGGAATGACGACAGTGTGACGACGATGACGGTGTGACGACGACAAAGTGGCGAACACGGTGGGAACGATGGTGTAACAATGATAGCATACCGTGACGACGATGATGGCAGCGTGACGACGGGGTGACGACGATGATTTGACGACGGCACGACGACAAAGACGACTTGACAACGGCATAATGACAGCAGTGGTGACAGTGACGGCAGTGCGGCAATTACAGTGCGAGGACAGCTACATGACAGAGATGGCATGGCGACTGTTTGACAGTGTGACGATGACGACGCCCGCGCAACGACGACGGCTTGACGAGGACCGCGTAATTACAGCACGACGAAAGAATGACGGCGACGATGACGGCGCGATGAAGGTTGCATGACGTACACATCAGGCAAAGATTCTCCAACCTCGAAAATGGAGAAAGAGAAAAGGAATGCTGTCGTTATAAAAAAACAAATACTCGGTGCTCGAATGACCCATTGAGCGAAATGCAGCTCCACTAACGTGAAACCTGCAGCGGTGCGAAGCATGCAGTGATGCACCGCTAATGGGCTCATACTGCCTTAAGCAATGGCTGATAATCCCGTAAACGCGGCCTCCCCATTAAAACGACAGAAGAGAAGTGAAATTCTACGCTAGAATGATGAGCGGCAACGCAGCCAGCTGTGGAAGACGACGACGACGACGAACGCGGGAGCAGTGGCACGAGCGCATGCCGAGCGCGAGCACGTACGAGCCGCTTGCTTACCGTGACTACGACGACGATTACGACAATAGACGCCGACAGACCGGGCGCATAAGGTGCTTCGCACCTTGAAATGCTGGCTCTCCCGTAAGCATGAACTGCGGGGAGACATCCCAAGGAAAATAAGGGAACATCTCTCAATACTCCCAATCCCCAGAAACATGCACCCGGAGTTTCACGAAGATAGAAGAATCGCAAGAGCGAGAGCTCTCCACAAAAGATTCAGTAGTGCTAGGGACGTGGTCTACGTGGACGCGGCGGAGTACACAAATAGACAGAGTATGTCGATAGTTGCTACCAGTCTAGAGGGTGACTCCAGAGTTAGTGGCACTGTAAAAACAGGAAAGGCTGAGGTGGAGGAGGAGGCTGCCTTAGCACTGGCAATAGCCTCCACGGAGGCCAACATCATAGTCAGCGACTCCAAGACCGCCGTCAAGAATTATGCCAAAGGAAGGATCTCGCCGGAAGTGCTAAGAATTTTAGCCAACTATCGTGAAGATCGAGATGTTTACATTATATGGGCAACCGCACACTCCTGCCTTCCCGGGAACGAAATAGCGCACAACCTGGCTCGAGAACTGACGGACCGAGCAGGGGACACGCGAATACTGGGAACGGAGAGAGACCGGATGACCAGCTTTACCGAAATAACCAAACACTATAAATTGGGCAGGGCCCGTTTCCTCCCGGCACACTCCTCGCTAAGCAGACGGCAAGCGACAGCATGGCGCTTGTTGCAAACAGAAACATATCCGAACCCGGTGGCCTATCACCGTTACTATCCAGAACTTTACACCGATAGATGCAGATTCTGTCAAGAAAGGGCGGACTTACAACACATGGTTTGGGCTTGTTCTAGGACACCCACACAGAATAAAACGCACAAGACCAGAGAGCAGTGGGAGACCGCGCTGCTCAGCTCTGCACCGGAAGACCAAATTAAGGCAATCCAGCAGGCCGAAGATGCGGCCAGAGCCCAAGGGCTCGAGGCCGTCATCTAGGTAGAGAGGCCTATGCCTCACAAATCTCCTGTAAAAAAATAAAGATTATTCCTCCTCCTCCTCCTCCTCCCGTAATACAGAGTAGATTGTAAGCATGAAATGGGTACTGGCAAAGTAGATAAGTGCCGCGACGCAGGCCTGAAAGCTTACTGAGCCGAAATGAACCTGTTTTGAACTGAACCTCGTTGCAAGTCTCATCTCGGTCAAACAATCATCTGCGGCGCGTCGTACGATGCTGGTCTGGCCACGCCGCGGAACTCACGAACCGCTGGCGTTGAAAAGAGCACAGGCAACCCTGTCTCATCCCATAAAAAAGCTTAATTCTTGTAGATTCAAAAAATATATAATATAAAAAAATTCATTAATGTGATTTGAAAATAAATGTTCAGGAACAAGCCTGTGATACATTGTTTTTGTGAACTGTGTCTCAGTTGTGACCATATTTAGAAGAAACTACCGCATGTACTGCATTGCGGCTTGCTCTGTAGCTTTAGGACATATTTATCTATTTCCCAGAAATTTCTATTCCTAGAAATTTCTTGAACTATAATTTGTCAAAAATTTAGCTTCCTTGAGCGTGTAGTTGCCGGGCTGTTTACACCAGAAGATTGCGATATTTGGCAATTTTTAAAAGCAAATTATCCAAAAAGTAAAAATTCAACATTATTTTGCTGCGTCTAGGAAATAGATAAATATGTCCTAAAGCTACAGAACAAGCCGCAATGCAGTAAATGTGGTAGTGTCTTCTAAATATGATCACAACTGACACACTGCAGTTCCCAAAAACCATGTATCTCATAGCTTGTTCTCGAATATTTATTTTTTAATCACATTAATCAATTTTTTTATATTATATATGACTGGTATCTACAAGAATTAAGATTTTTCATTGTATATACGACAACTTTATATCCTAAGTTGAAGAGCCGCCACGGTTGCTCCAAAATTACTGACAACGGGGGGCTCGTTGCGCCGGAGTGGGACCGCGACCTTAAGAAGCACACGTAAGTTCCGGCGAAAACCGCGGTTTAATGGACACGTTTTTTACAATCCTAAGTTTAACAACGCCGCCAACCCGGCGTTTTCATACGACTCCACGAGGTGGCACGACGTGTCTGAAATTGTTGTACACAACTTCCGGTTTTTTACGGACGCAATCTCCTGGAACGTAGCCTATAATAGGTTCGCTGTAAAAAGACGGGCGGCATAAATTAGAAATGCGGGCCTACAGAGTGCCAGTCGGAAGTGTTACCTTGTTACAACGCCTTTTTTTTCGTTCATGGTATTTATTTCAGGCGTGCATGACTGTCAGGAAACAAACAGATAAACGAGCTAAGAAGTATTTTCCAGTTGCACGACGACGACGACCCATACACAGAACACCATAGAGTTCCTTTCATTCTTGACGTGCTATTCAGGTCATGGTCGGTCTTCATTAGAAACACTAAAATAGTGGTAAGGATGAGCACCTTACTAATACAGAGTACAGATCTAGATGAAATTCGATTTGTTCGACCACTCCGCCGGTACATCACACGAAATAATAGAGCACTTTAAGCGTGCAGTAGCACCTTTGGCTGTTGTGATAGGCTGACGCCACGCTCTCCAGTGCTTCACTTTATCTATAAATCAGCGCCAAGGTGAAACAATTTAAGCGAAGCTAGCTGTAAGATCTGAAAGGCAGGAAGTAGAGAAGATAAAGTATACAGTTGTGTCTTTCCACTTTACGACCGGGGCGCGCCACCTCCACAATAAATGCCGCGTTCTCATTGGTAGAAGATTGTTCCGCATGCACTTGCGAATGTTTATTCCAACCGATACCGCGTGAAACAACGCAATACGTACTGCGCATAATATTCCGCCGGTCCCGATGCTACACCAGAGAGCTAGAACATACACCAGAAGAAGTATGATTAGCTGACTCGCTATGATTCGCCAACACTTGACAGCTGATCTATGAAACAGCACGGTGCTGAAACAACTTAAAGGAAGCCAGAGGTAAACAGCGAAATATAGGGTAGGAAATAAAAAGAAAAAAAGCTATCTCTTTCCACTTCACCACCGGGGATGTCATGTACGGGAAGTAGGAGATTGACATCCATGGCCTACTGCGACCATTTGTCGCCCTCGAACAATGACTTAGCGCATACCGATGAGAAATAGACAATTATGGCTTTTTAAATGCCTAAAATGTTGAAGTGCCCGAACACCCTCAAATTTTGCAACGTGTATGTTTCGCACAAAGCACCATTTTAGTACCCTTAAATTAAGGAAAAGGTTAAGGGTGGTCGTTTTGCTTACGAATATAGCCTTTGTTAAAACCTTCAGAGGAAGTAAAGGTGCAAAAATGGTGTTTTGACATCCAATTCACCCTCGAGGGTGCAATTTTCCCGAGTGTGCGAGACATTGGATAAAGCATTCTTGCGTGACAACGCATGTCTTCAAGGTGACTGGACTCTAGGAATGATTGCAACTGGAGAACATTCCTCTGCGAATGTGTTCATGATGACTGCCTATCTAAAAAGCAAGAATCGCTGCCTCTTCTTGGTATCGTGCCCCAGAGAGTGGTTATTTTGCGTAGAAATATGTGAAGGAATTGTGCGGCGTTGTTTAAGAAGTCTACTGAATTCTTTCCGGAGACGTGGAAAGTAACCCCGGACCCAATCCTAATGACGTACTGACTACGGTACTGGAAACTGTACAAAGGGTCGAATCCGGCCAAGATGGAATTCGGAGGGATTTGAGAGAGTTGAAGCTGTGGCAAGCGTCAGTAGATATTGAACTGAAACAATTGTCTTCTGGGCTCCGCGTCGTTGAAGTCGACGTTTCAGACTTAAAGAAACAACCCCGCTACGTCGTCGGCTGTTTCTCCTGGTGCGGTTTCCAGTACCATCTCTCATCAACTCAAAACAATAGAATCGCGTTGTAATGATGCTGAAAACCGGCTTCGACGCAGTAACTTGCTGTTTTTCAGCATTCCCGATGATGTTTCTGAGGCGTGCTCAAGTGCTGAAACAAGTCATTTACCTGTGCAACAATAATTTGAACATAACGGTCGATTCATCCAAAATAGAACGGGCACACCGCATTGGTAAATACGACTCAGGAAAATGCAGACCAGGGATGGTGAAATTCATGTTCTTTAAAGATAAGCAACAGATAATTGGAAACAGTCCCAAGTTCAAAAAAAAAAAAACCAACTTTGGGGTGCGCGAAGGTTTTCCGCACGTCTTTCCAGTCGTGTCTCCCTAGACGCGAGTGGCTCGGAAGAAGTTGCTTGAATTTGCTAAACCAAAGAAGGTTCCGTTCAAGCTTAATGTTGATAAGGTAAGAATAAATGACAGGGCGTTTACGTATACGACGCCGCTAACGACGCCGTAGCCCTTGTTTCCGCATAGGAAAGGTGTAGCTCGGCGACACGTGTCATCAAAAACAAATGATTGTCTTATCGTAATAACACTGAACACGGCCAGCTCTCATTATGCTTCACTAACATACGCAGCATCCTTCCTAAACTCATCCAGCTTTGTTCATATCTGGACAACTGTGAATGTGACATTTTAATACTAACCGAGCCGTGGCTGCATCAAGAGATTAGGAACGACGAAGGCCTGCCCGATTTCAATAACTTCACTATCTACCGAAATGATAGCAACGACAAAAGGGGAGGTGGGGTGCTGAGTGCAGTATAACGTCCTTTCCCGTTATTCTTCCAAGTCAATTAGATATTTTGTGGATTTGCATCACATCACCATCTACTAAACATCCTTTAGGAGTCTGTTACAGACCACCAGACAGTCCCTAATCTTTCGTCTCCGATTTGCATGATAGCCTCGCTGAAATAAAAGCTAAATTTCCAAAATCAAGTATTTGCCTACTTGGCGACATCAACTATCCCGAAATTGATTGGCCTAGCTTAAGTTCTCGAACGCGTGGCGGCACTAATTTTATTCAATCAACTCTCGATTTCTCATTGGTCCAACTAGTTAATCAGCCTACCCGAGGCAACAAGACGCTCGACCTCGTCCTCGCGTCATTCCCTGACAGTTTTAGCGCTATTTCTCGATCTGAGGGATTTAGTGATCAAGTGCTGCTAAATTTCATGATTTCCATTTCTTAAACGCACTAGCACTTAAACGTATTTTTGATAACCGTGCTGACTACAATGCTATTAATCATGGCTTGCTAAGTTTTTGTGACGCATACCTTCCGACGTTTTTTCAGCGTTCGGTCAGTGACAACTGGCTTTTAGTAAAACATAGTTTATTGGAATTAACCCACTCTCATATACCATCACGCTGCTTTCGCATGAACGCGTCTAAACCATGGTTTAATCGGATGTTGCGTGCACTAAAAAAACAAGAAAAAATCTACTTTTCAAAGCAGCTAAGCGCCTGGGCACACCGGCTTCATGGCAGAAACATACAATCGCCGATAAAAAATATTGCAGTGCCATCCGTAAAGCCAAATTTAAATATTGTTCACACGACCTTCAATCGCTTATGACGCACAACCCCAAAAAATTCTGGAAAATGATATCGCCCCCTAACACTCCAGCTATTATTTCCTTGTTAAATGACACTGGTGCTCCAATTAATCAAGAAGAATGTCCTACTGTGTTCAATAACTATTTTGCTTCAGTGTTCACGCAGGAAGATCATTCCACTATTCCACCATTAGAAGATGTAGACTGCCAATACATGAGCCCCATAGGAATTAGTAAAAATGCAATTAGCATCGCATCATTGATAAACAGTCTCAAGATATCAACTTCCGCCGGTGTTGATGACATTGGTATAAAAATACTCAAAAACACTGTCATACATTCAAGCAATATTCTTTTATATCATTCGTCAGGCTCTAACAACTGGAGAAATTCCAAACGACTGGAAAATTGGCAAGAATATCCCCATCTTCAAATCAGGTGATAAAACAAACACGCGTAATTATCGCCCCATTTCATTGACATCAGTTTCATGCAAGATCTTCGAACACATAATCGTATCAGGCGTTGCGCAGCATCTCGACAGTAATAATTCCTTTTTTACTAACCAGCATGGATTCAGGGAAGGCTTCTGATGTGACACCCAACTGCTAGAATTTACTAACGAACTGCTACACAATATGGACGAGAGCTTTCAAACAGACTGCATATTTTTAGACTTCTCAAAAGCATTTGACCGTGTCGCGCATTCACGTTTAATAGCTAAAATCAGTTCCCTTAAGCTAGACTCATCAACAACTTCATGGATAAGGAATGTCCTGTCATCTCGCAAACTATTCGCAGTTGTTAACAATCACTCATCTCCATTTAGCGATGTACTATCTGGTGTATCTCGACGTAGCGTCCTGGGCCCTTCGCTGTTCCTCATTTACATTACTGACTTCCCATCTAACATTACATTAACCATTGGTTTGTTCGCAGATGACTGCATCATTTATTGCGAAATTCGTTCATCTTCAGATCACCTAGCACTTCAAAGTGACCTCGATTACATAACCACTTGGTGCACATCATGGCAAATGTCACTTAACACCGAAAAATGCAAGCTCATGACATTCAGCCGGGGAAAATCGATCTCTTCTTCCCATTACTTAATGAATAATACTTCAGTGTCCCGCACGCTTTCATATAAATACCTAGGCGTTTATTTCACGAGTAACCTCTGCTGGTCCACCCACATACAGAAAGTAACAGCCAAGGCATCGCGCACATTAGGATATCTAAAACGTAATCTCCATGGAACTCCAGCTACTACGCGTAAGCTCTCCTATCAAACATTTGTTCGTCCGCAACTCGAGTACGCATCACCCATTTGGTCACCTCATCAGGCTTATTTCCCTCGAATTGGTTCAAAATCGTGCCGCACGTTGCATTTCCAGGAACTACAACCATCACTCAAGCGTAACAAACATCAAATCATCGCTCTCCCTTTCTACATTGCAATCAAGGAGAATAATCGCCCTAATCTGTCTATTTCACAAGATAGTCTATAGCGTCAATCATTCAACGCTGCCTCTTGCACAACCTTACGGCACCTCACGTCGTTTAAACAACCCTCTAAGCTTCCAACGCATTTCTGGTAGAACCGTTACATTTAATTCATCGACTTTGCCGCAGGCTATCATTCACTGGAATGGTCTTCCTGAGCACATCGTGAAGATCCGTGATCGAGCTAGTTTTAGGGCCGAAGTAGCGGCCATTTTTTTTCTCAATACTAATGCGTTATTAACTATTGTATAATGTTGTATTTACTTTCCACTGAGGGATACTGACGGTCAATAAGCATTGTTTTGCATAGTCATGTTACTTATGCTCCTGACATTACCCCTATCTATGTAATCCCCCCCCCCCCCCCTCACAGAATGCTCCGATGCTGGAGCCTGTGAGGCAACGTGAATAAAATAAAATAAGTAAACAGCGCTGAGCGATCCTTCGAGGTATGGACTCCTCGCGGGCAGTTAGAACGCACGTGGGAGCTTGCGCGGACAACTAGCGCGCGCAAAAAAAAAAATAATAAAGCATAACACGCATATTCTCCAGCATTTGGCGAAGCCTGAGAAACTATATCGCCGCCCACTCGGCACATTCCCAAGGATAGAGGCGGTCGTTCTTCGCCGAGCCCAGACCACCCAGCTTCTTCCACCTGCAAGGCTACACCTCATAAACTCGCACTCATACCCGAGCCCTAAGTGCCCGGCATGCCCAGAGGTTTGGCACAACCTCTTCTGTGGAGCTG
The DNA here is from genome assembly GCF_013339745.2 of Dermacentor silvarum. Classification (NCBI taxonomy): domain Eukaryota; kingdom Metazoa; phylum Arthropoda; class Arachnida; order Ixodida; family Ixodidae; genus Dermacentor; species Dermacentor silvarum. The sequence continues at coordinate 200,234,405 of NC_051154.1, read as the reverse complement.
CTCTGCCTTTGACAGGATCCGAGAAAGGACACTTCACTCCCTGGGCGAGCTCAGACCTGGTACCCCGCAGGATTGGACAGATCCACCATCGCACTTCGGGCTAAAGGACTTGGTGTGCTTTTCTGGACTATTTCAGCGAAACGGAAGGGCCTGGCCGCCTCTTGCTTTAGCTCCCGGATCGGCGACCTTCAAGAGACCTTGAGCCAAAATCCAGAACCGTTATCCGGGCACTCAAGACGAGATTGAAACGAGAACATCCGGGCATCGTTGCGAGAGCAAAACGAGATCATCCGGGCAATAAGTCGAAACTTTAAATATTCGGTCTTTGACCCCCAACCTCTTGTACAGGACCGCCTTACATACGCTAGTTATTGCCAAAACAGGTTACAAAAAATTATTGCTTCTGATTTCTTCCTAATGTTTGTTCACAATATCACTCAAGCTGCAACTTCTAGTACGTTGAAGTTTAATTTGTCATTTCCAATGGCGGTGTTCAAAAGGCAGATACAGTGCACGACACGCTTGACTGTCATCTTTTGGTGCTGAGACAGGGTTGTCTGTGCTCTTTTCAACGCCAGCGGTCCGTGAGTTAATTGCGCGGCGCTGGTTTTGCGCTGCCTTCTTTGAGAGATAGCGCCACGCTGTGTGACCAGGCCGGCAGCGTCCGGCGCGCCGCAGATGCTTGCTTGGCCGAGACGAGACTTGCAACAAAGTTCAGTTCATAACAAGTTCATTTCGGCTCAATAAGCTTTCAGGCCTGCGTCGCGGCACTTATCTGCTTTGCCAGTGGCCATTTCATGCTTACATCTACTCTGGATTACGGGAGAGGCAGCATTTTTCGGTGCGAAGCACCTTATGCGCTCGGGCTGTCGCCGTCTCCTGTCATAATCGTCGTCGTAGTCACGGTAAGCAAGAGGCTCGTGCTCGAACTCGGCACACGCTTGTCCCACTGCTCCCGCTTTCGTCATCGTCGTCTTCCACAGCTGGCTGCGTTGCCGCTCATCATTCTAGCGTAGAATTTCACTTTTTTCTTCTATCGTCGTAATGCGGAGACCGCGTTTATGGGGTTATGAGCCATTGATTAAGGCAGTAGGGGCCATTAGCGGTGCATTCACTGCATGTTTTGCACCTCTCCAGCTTTCACGTTAGTGGAGCTGCATTTCGCTCAATGGTTCATTCGAGCACCGCGTATTTCTTCTTTTATAACGACAGCTTTCCTTTTCTCTTTCCCCATTTTCCTGGTTGGAGAATCTTTGTCTGGTGTGTTCGTCATGCAGCCGTCATCATCCCACCGTCAGCGCGCCGTCATTGTTGTCGTCATTCTTTCGTCGTGCTGTGGTTACGCGGTCCTCGTCAAGCCGTCATCGTCGCGCGGGCGTCGTCATCGTCACACTGTCAAACGTCGCCATGCCTTCTCTGTCATGTCTGTTATGTCTGCCAACTTACTAGTCCTCGCACTGTAATGGCCGAACCGCCGTCACTGTCACCACGCTGTGATTATGCCGTTGTCGTCAAGTCATCTTTGTCGTCGTGGTGTCATCAAATTGTCGTCGTCACACCATCGTCGTCATGCCCCCGTCGTCACGCTGCCATCGTCGTCGTCACGCTATGCTACCATTGTTACACCATCAGTCTCGTGCCGTCATCGCCACTTTCTCGTCATCACACTGTCGTCATTCCGCTGCCGCCATGCGGCCGTATTCGTCATCTTTGTCGTAATTGTATCTCCATCATACTATCCTCATCACCATGCTGTCATCATTCCGTTGTCGTCATATTGTCTTCGTCCTTCTGCCATCATCACACCGTCGTCATCGCGCAGTTGTCATCTCCGTTCTCATCACTGCATCATAGTCACACTATCATCGCCATACCGTCGTCATTACGCTGCCATCGTCACAACGTCGGCATTCCTGTCGTGGTCATTCTATTTTCCTCTCATCGGCTTCATCATCATGCTATCGTCATTTTGTAGTTGTCATGCTACCATTGTTACACCATCGTTCTCGGGCTGTCGTCATCTCCATCGTCGTCAGATTGTCGTCGTCGTCAGGAGGTTTTCATTCCGTTGCCGTCATGTCATCATCTTCAATCCGTCGTCGTTATTCCATAATCGCCACCGTCATCTCGTCGTTAACATTACGCACACCGCTCGCGTCACGCACAACTGGCCATCTTTTACACCAGGAAGCATCGCTTAGCACCGAGACACGTGCCTGCCAACTTACTAGTCATTTTATGAACCAGGTCGGAAACGCGTAATTGTCAATACAATCTCTGAAATGCAAAAGTTGAACAAAATAGGATTACAATACCTTACGCTAACAGGCTTTTTTGGTTGCAATGTCTGAATTTGCGGCATTTCGTGGCTTCATGACGATTATGGCTAGGCGAAAACCATCGCCACAACCTGTGAAATATATTGTACCTCATAGAATGGCCTGCCTATCTGACGGGGCGCTATGCACTTACCTGGTGTCGGGCCCACTGGCGATCAATGAGCCCGTGGCCCCGTGCCGAGGCCTCCCATTGCACTGCGGGTGGCTGAAGCATGCAACTACTCCATACTGGAGTAGGTGGGACTAGAGCACTGCACGGGCCGATTTTTGCGGCCCGGCCCGGGCCCGTTTTTACATTGGGCGGCCCGCCCGAGCCCGATCAAAACTTTTATGGCGAGACCCGGGCCCGGCCCGGGCCCGGAAATAATCTACGTTACCCGCCCGGCCCGGCCCGCCACCCCTTTATCTTAAGCCCGAGCCCGGCCCGAGCCCGACTCGAAACCGGCCCGAACCCAGCCCGAGACCGAGAAATACATGTTTTTCAGAGTTGAGAAGCCCGAGAATAACTCGAAGAAAGCCCGAGCCCGGCCCGGGCCCGCGTCTAAAAACCCGAGCCCGGCCCGGGCCCGGGTCAAAAAGCACACGCCGTGCCCGAGCCCGGCCCGAGCCCGTGAAAAAATTCCTCTACCCGGCCCGGCCCGGCCCACGGGCCGGGCCGGGCCCGGGCTTTCGGGTAAGCCCGAGCCCGTGCAGTGCTCTAGGTGGGACATGTAATTTTTGGTAGTGCGGCTTGGCGTGCGCGCTAGCCCCTCGCTTATGAAATCGCTAATAAGAACCTTGCACGGCCGCGTTGTGGCTGGTTTCCTGCTGGTGGGTATATAAATCAAACCATGGAGAGCAAGCTGTAGTTAGGTCTGGTTGTTCGCAAAGGCGCTTTGTTGTATACAGCAGGTAGTTCCCTGTCTCACTTGGCTTCGCGCCCCTTCAATAAAATTCAGTGCCATTTCACTCTGTGAAGGTGAATGACCAACGAAGCTGTGTATATTTAGCGGGACCAGGCCCACATGGACGGTTTGCACTTGTTTCCGCCGCGCGGTCCTGGCGGGCAGCACGCTTACGGTTGGCGTCCGCTCATCGTCGGTGGTATCCTTCCGCTGCCGCCTATTCTCTGTTCTCCGCGAAACCCGAAAGATTTCAGTGGCCACCACAAGATGGCGCTACGCTTTGGAGCGATGGAACTTTCAGCCGGCGCCGCAAGAGGGCGCGACGCTCCGGAGCGATGTACGATAACACAAAGGGTACGATAACACAAACACTCTGTACACAGTCTGTAACACTCTGTACGATAACACAAAGGGCAGTGCCTTGCTATTTGAGGCTCGAGCCGGTTGCCTAAGGACGAAAACATATCGGAACAAATATTCGGAATTAGATGAGACATGTGTATGCTGCAGTAAAGATCCAGAGACCACTCAGCACATCCTAATGGAATGCGACGGGATCCACCCAGCGAGAACCGTAGGTAACGTGCAACTCCCAGAAGCGCTTGGGTTTAAAGTGGAAGGAAACATAAACAGATCAGCCGTAGAGATCAGCAAGAGACGATTAGAGTACTGGTGGAAAAAAAGTAGGGAAAAGATGGATGCGACCTGATCTCTTAAAATCATAGGCAGCGGTACAAGGTAAATTTTTTGAAAAAGAAAAATAATGATAGGTATACAAAAATGCAAGATAAAGAACATGTATAGTATACCTGATTAAATCAAGCAGGCTAGGTGACTATTTGTCGCCGCCCCGTTTCAAAGGGGATGCCAATAAATCATCATCATCATCATCATCATGTGCGCGAACGCACATAAAACCTACACACGATACAGCAGAGAATATGACCTTTTTTTAAAAAAAGACGGATACGCCAATCGCAGCGCGCGTACTAGCGCTGACGCGCTCACGTGCCCGCCAGGGTGACCTATGTCACGTAATGAAGAAGCAAACAAATTTCTGCGAAAAGTGCGGTGTGGTTTAGGGGCGAAGCTTCTTAGGGTCGAGCGTTGTCCCCCGTCGCGTCGTTGTAGCCACGCTAGTACTCGCCGCTCCCGCTAGAGGCGCAGCTGTGCTCTTTTTCTCTTTCTCTCTCGTTCCCGACACGCGCTTTCTCTCTCGTCCGTAGCTAAGGCACAAGGCGCGTTGGTTCCCTACGCGCGCTCTCTTTCTCGTTCCCGACGCGCGCTCTCTCTCTCTCTCTCGTCCGTAGCGAGGGGCGCTGCGGTGCACAAGAGCGTTCAGTTCCCGACGCGCGCTCTCTTTCTCTCTCGTCCGTAGCACTGGTTTACCCGAATGATCCCCCGGTGCTTCGCCCACTCATCATCATTCACGTCATGGATACGCGGTGATTTTTTTTTTACGATCCCAAAATTTAAAAACGCCGCCATCCCGACGTTTTCATACGACGCCACAGAGTGGAGCGACGCATCTGAATTGTTGTACACGCAGATTGATCTACTACACGGACGCAACCTCCTGGAACCCAGCCCTTAACAGCTTCGCTGTAAAAGCAAAATCCAGATCCAACGCGCATGTTGGAATCTGTGTAGCGAAGCCTTTGTGTAGTGGTTAATGAAATGCTTTAGAAACTAACGGTGATGCATACAATTGTGTTTACTTATTGCTATGCAAGAAAGGTGATGTATGATGCTTGTCGAAGGAAGAATGGTGACAAACCATCCCTGATAGACGATAGGCTCGAAGCACGGTTGAGAGCACTGCAATGCCGTACCGCATGAGCCCAATCACGCGGTTTTAATGCATATTCCGCGGGCGTTCCTTAAACGCCGAAAAAAAATCACATCGCAACATGTACATTGCCACAAAAAATTGTATCGGTCATTTCTGAACCCCTTCTACAACGTAACGAAGCGCACTTGGCCCTGAAGTGATTAAAATTTTGTATTATTGATCTTGGGTAATTAACTAATTTGTCGGAATATAAAAATAATTTGACGAGCGCCACATGACGACAAACCATATGTCTTTGGGTTCATGACCCAGCTACGGTTAAACACTTTCTTTTCAATCATTGGTTGAAGTTATCTGAAATACCTTGTATATGAATATGTATATCACACTTATGCGGAAGCAACTATGCCATGTGCGCACTATATCAATTTCGAAAGAAAGCGAAGGCATGCTCCTCATTTATCATTTAGGCTTGTTATTCTGGCCGCTTTAATGAACAGCCTAGTCAGTTGGCCTGCTACAACGCCTGCTACAATACAGTCATCCAGCGATTGCGTCCTTTCTTTACAATGTTGCTTTGTTCTCTCTATCTTTCATTTAGGCAGTGTCCCGTCTGGTCTACATAAAACATTCCACATGAAAGAGAAACTCGATACACAACACAACCTCTACAGTATACAAAGCGCGTTATATAATGCCTGCTGCAACCAACCCCTGTGTCAGCGGCAGGGTTACTGATAATACATAGTTTATCTAACTTACAGGGAGCGGCAAAGGCAAACTTGACATTGGTGAGTTTTGCTAGCTTTTTCAGGTTGTGGGAAATGTTGTGTAGGTAAGATAATACAGCAATTTTTTTACCGTTAGCTTGGGGGACCAAGGTGTTTGTGCGCTGACACAAAAGCAATTTATTAAAAAAGAACTGAGCCCCAGGCCCGAGAACGTGAAGGGGTTAAAATTATATTTCTGGGGTTTTACGTGCCAAAACTACTAGTTGATTATGAGACACGCCATAGTCAGGGACTCCGGTTTAATTTTGACCACCTGTGGTTCTTTAACGTGTACTCAACACACGGTACACGGGCGCTTTTTGCATTTCACCCCCATCGAAAGCGGCCGCCGCAGCCGGGATTCAATCTCGCGCCCTCGGGCTTAGGAGCGCAACGCCATAGCTACTACGCCACCACGGCTGGTCAACGTGAAGGGATACCCCGCTTTTGAAAGGCGAGTAGCCTGGCAAAGAAAGCTTTCCATCATGCAGTCATCACACAACTTCCTGAGATCATTATCAAAGCCCAAGCTAACACATATAGTTCCCATTTCGCTCTGACCGTACGCTCTGGCAGTACTCACCACGCGGCAACAAACAGCTTTTACCCTTTACCTCATCCCATTCCAAAGTGATCTAAAGGAGGATTGTTAGTCTGTGCTTTGATAATGCTATTAGGAAATCGTATGATCATTGTGTGATAGAACGTTTTCTCTGCCAGCATATTCGCCTCTCATAAGCGGGGTATATCCCCTTCACATTCAAATGTCTGTGGGGCAGACCTGTCTTAATAAGTTGATTTTGTGTCGGCGCGCAAACACTCCGGTCCGCTCTGCTCACCCAAGCTAACCGTAAAAGATTTGCTGTCCTGCCTCACCTACACAAGATTTCCGACAACTTGAAAACGCTAGCAGAACGCACCAATGTTAAAGTTGCCTTTTCCGCCCCCCTCCAAGTTCAGCTATGCAGAATCAGTAATCCCGCTACTGACACAAGGGTTTGCTTTCAGCAAGTATCATAGAATGCGCTTTGTAAACTGCAGAGATTGTGTCATGTACCGAATTCCTCTTTCATGCGGAATGTTTTTTTTTTTTTTTTGTAAACCAGATGGCACCCTGTCTAAATGACAAACTGAGAGAACAAAGCAACAATGTAAAGAAAAGACACGACGACTGGATGACGTACTGTTCATTATAGCATGTGTTGTCGCGAGCCACTGTTTGAAAAATGTTTTATCATATATCGACACAAAGATGAACTCACTAGGCAGATCATTGAAGCAGCCAGAATAACAAGCCTAAACAATATGTGCGTGATCATGTCTTCGGTTTCTTCGTCAAGAAATTAACTTTGCTTTTAAAATGTGATATCGTGCGCACATGAGATCGTTGCTTCCGCATAAGTGTGATGTACATGCTTCATTTACATGTGTTCCTGTCTTCAATAAAGCATGGGTGAAATTAGCGTTTGTATCTGTCTACTTTCTTATCCTCGTTGCCTTAGTTTAAGCAATCCAAAGTAAGCCAGACCAGCAAGGCCGAACGTTCCCGCACCTAATAATCAGCAACACCTTCAAAAAATATCGCCAGCGAGGAGGGTACTGCTTGGACATAAGTAAGATAAATAAATAAATAGGTGCTTCACAGTGACATTTTGAATGGAATGAAAACCCTGTTTTAATGACGCAGATGTTCACCACAGAGTCACCAGCTGCGGTCAACTCACCGAGTACTGTTCCAAAAATGACTCCACCGCATCAAGAATTGGTGCACCATGTTGTCAAAAATTAGTGTTATGTGTGGCTCAATCCTGAATTGAACAAAGGCTGCGTAAACACGACGAGGCGTAATTTCACTTATGAAGGCATCGATTATTATTTTTGAAATTATGGTGTTGAAGAAGGTGAGAGAGTGAGCCTCTCCTCTGCCTCGTCGATTTATTTGATGTAAGGAGAATAAGTGGACTACCGTTTAGGAAGTCAGCCCAATTTTATTTTTTTGAGATATTTTGATCATAAGAACTAAATATACTTGGAAATCACATCACATACTTGTGGCTTCTAAACCAAGCAAGTAACATATGTTTGTTGACGCTATAAATAAAGCAAGACAATAAAATTTATGTAATTATGTTTAAGGCACTTCTTTGCCTAGTCTTATTACATGTGTAATTGTCTCGAGTACAGATCCTGAATATGTGTTTGTGAAAAAAGGTTCCTTATGCGCGAGAACTGTTTTGACCAGTTATGTCCTCTACCATCCGAGTGTTCTCGCAATGCTTCTTTTGAGGGCCGATCGTTTTCCTAGCAGATAGGTAGATAACTTTTTGCAGAAACCAAAATTCACCAAAGGCTTCTTTTAAAAATGTATGCAGGTACAACGCACATCTTGGAATCTTTGTGAAGCAAAGCTTTCGTGAAGCGGTAAATCAAATTCTATAAAGTTGCCCATTTCTCACGTGCCTCTTTTGTGTACAGGAAACTGGCATGTGTGCGTGTTTTCTAGCGCACCCGTGCATGCAACACAATGTGGCACACGCGGTGATCAAGTTGGCGCTGGCACGTTTGAAGGGCATGTGTGATTGTGGCCTTGTGATTGTGGCGAAATGAACAATTAAGGAGAACAAATATTGTGTCCTGATGGTTAGATGATCGGGATGCTGTGTTGAACGACTGATGTTTGATCCCGCCAATGGGCACGTAATAATTCACTTTTATTTCTTTCTTTTAGGTATGAGCTATTCGGCAAGACAGCAGCACTTAGCCACGGTCAGGAAAGTCCGGGTAACCTTGAAACCGTAGATAATACGGATAATGCAGACAACAACACGCTGAAAAAATAACAGGTCACAAACATGTTGCTTGCGAGAAAAAATTGCACGTAACATTATTTGTGACGTTGTCAAGACTTCAAAAAGTTTTACTTACGAGGCACGCTAGCTCAAATAGTACGCAACTATAGAGCAAGTGTTACGTTTAATGGAATTGGAGGAATAGAATGGTTCAGCTCAGTCAGTTCAGGAGTGGGATTGGTCCAACTCCCACAATTCAGAGGAGTTAGGAGCGGAATTAACAAGGATTTTCATTCTATGGAATGGATTACGAATGGAGTGGCAGACCTCACTCCGGAACTTTAATTCATAGTGGAGGTGTTATCCAGGGATCACTTTGCTAATAAATTTGCCCAGAATTGGCTTCCGTTATACATGCAGTCAAGTTTTACTACAAATAAAATGTGTGTATAATTCGACAGGGGTCACTGTAGGAAAAAGAAGCAATAACTTGGAATAAATTGGAAGATTCCCACAAAGTTTTTAAAGCCGAAGAAGGGAAATTTACGTGTCAATAAAGGAAAGAAAGAACCGTGTAATGCGAGCTTGCATGCACCCGCAGTGGTGGCTTAGAGGTTATGGCGTTGCGCTGCTAAGCGCAACGCGGGTTCAAATCATGGCCACGGGTTCAAATCATGGCCACGGCTGCATTTCGATGGGGGCGAAACGCAAAAGCGCCCTTAATTGTGCCGTGCATTGGGGGCACGTTAATATCCCTTAGCTGCTCAAAATTATTCCTGATTCCCCCACTACGGCGTGCCTCTTAAGCTGATCGTGGTTGCGGCCCGTAAATCCGAGAATCGAATTATTTCTTGTGTGGCTTGTATGTACAGGAGAAATGCTGAGATTTACAAACAAAATTATCGTGATCACAGCTATAGGAGTTCATTTGACATTTCAAGTAACAAAAAAGTGTGTGTGTGTGTGTGTGTGTGTGTGTTGTGTGGTGTGTGTGTGGTGTGTTGTGTGTGTGTGTGTGTGTGTGTGTGTGTGTGTGTTTGTGTGTGTGTGTGGTGTGGTTGTGTGTTCGACGCTTTTGTGGGCACACTGATTATTTAGAAGGGTGTCTATTCAACCAACACCACGTAGATAACACAGTCTACGCCACTCCAATCTGTGACGTCATGCTACCTGGCCCGAAATTTCCATCGCCAAGGCTGGCGTGACGAGAGCAGTTACGTCATAATCACTGTTGCTTACGCGGGAGCATCCCCATTAGATTCTATGGCAGTCGGGCAAGATAGCATCGGAGTGCGTATGCCTTGTGCTATCTAGGTGGTGTTGATTCAACGCGAACATAGGTAATTCCGCTCTTTTATGCATAAAAAAGTTGATCGCTTACTGGCGCATGCGTCACCAAATGTGGCGATGTTTGTAGCTTCCATAGTCATTTCGAACTTGCTACTACTCATGATAACAGCTTCTTTAATGTGTCTAAGACGTCACCTGAGACGTCACTTGAATTTTTTTGCCGCAACGCTGGACGGTCGTCGGGTTTTTCGACCCATGAGCCATCTAAGGCTTTCGCCTTAATAAATACTGCTGAGTGAAGCAGACTGTACTTATTTTCTTTTTCACTTGAGAATCGAAAATGAAGCTTTCATATGTTATCACTCAGAATTTTCTCTGGTACATGCAAGCTCACATTACAGGGTTTTGTTCTTGCTTTTCGGCACGTAAGTTTAGCATTTTCTTCTCTTAAAAACATTGCTGCACGCGTATGTCCGTTTGTTCTTGCATGGGTTTTTTTACCCTCTCCATAGCGCGTCTCCTATTTAGCGTCACGCGATGTAACAGAAGCCAGTGCTTGCTAGCCTTATCGTGTTTCATTCAGTTAGTAGTCTTATATAGTATCGGCTTCTAAAGATTTTGGGCGCGTTTTCCACGCTGAAGTTAAATTTCCGCGTTGTTTGGGTACTCAGCCTCGAAAAAGGTTTGCGCCGTGTATTGATCGGGCATATTGCGGATTGCCGCTCCAAATTACAGGCTTCGTGCCGAGCCTTTGATGGAGTTTACATTATTGTTCTTGCAGATGCAGCAGCCCACATGGGGCGATACTGTACTTCGGTCGCCCATTCGTACTCGTGCATGCGCGAAACACGCTGTATCTTTTGTAAATGTTATTACGACACTTGGCAAAACAGACCGTTTATATATTTGGATAAGACGAAGAACTTGGGGGATTAAAAAAGTCTTTTTTCGAATTACTTTGACAAGAAAAACGAAAACAGAAGTTAGGGTGTGTTGTTGTGGGCATGATATAAATTAAAATATGCATTTCTTTTTTTTTGCAACATAATGCTCTGAATCCGTAGTTTTTAACTGTAAGAACGAACTGCCCAAGTCTGAGTAAGGTTAATAGCTGCTCCCCTTGTTTGCTCATTCCAAGAAGCAGTCATGCTGGTTCAATAAGTGTGGAGACTTCTAATGTTGTTCAAGGATGGTCAACCGGTTCATATATGAATAGCGCTTAGTTTAAACAGAGCCTCTGACGTTCAGAAGGACTCGTGCTGCAGAATAGCTCATTAGCTAATTCGATCTTCGGAAAAGCACTGCACGGCGTTCGTCCTACATTGGCCGACCCACTAATGCAATCATCTGCGTCATGTCACATGACTACCAGAAGTCCGTCGTTTTCGCGAGCCAGTGCCAGGGTACCTGAACAAGCTTCCACGTTTATTTGCAAACCTAATTTAGTGCGCCGTCGTCCGATCCGCATTAAAGCAGAGAATGATCACCACCAATGAAAAAAAGTACAATACATGTAAGCAAGCACACCCATTTCTGCTTATTGGCCCTCTCTCCCGTCTCCCCAGCAATCCTATACTTCTAGGGCACAACATCGCCCTGATTTCCGCTTTAGAGAACTTCTATATAGCAACGGCCACTTAACACAAGTACATCTTCACTTTTTGGTCGCGCTTTTTGCTTCGTCCGCTTCCGCAAATTGAGTTGACGTACTTGCTCTTCTTCTACCAGAGAAAGCACTCAGATATGAAGCGTTGAGAAGAAAAAATACGCATACGAAGTGAAGCAATGAGAAAGTCGGAAGTCTGAAAGAAGTTATGACCTGGCTGTGTATTTTTTGAAGTTGGAATTTGTAAACGAAAACTTGGAGAATAAAAGTGTGGAAGGTGAAAATAGATATCGAGATTATCCGCGAAAGATAAAAAAGAGAAAACCTTAATCGCCAATGGCTTTCCGGAGTAAGGGATCCGCCCACCCTAGACGAAGAAAGAA